>NC_091821.1:474572934-474810434 GCF_038994185.2 Dermacentor albipictus
GTACTTATAAGAGAAGTCAGAATACGGCTGCCCTCAACACACACGAGCAACCCAGTCTTAAATCTGCTTCCTTCCGTCCACACAGGACACGTGCTAATGGAACTAAGAACGCTTCTCCGTGCAAATCATGCACTCACTGAAAACATACGCGCTTAACCTTAGAAAATTCAAAAACACTTAAAAATAAAGAAGGTTAAATAACACACGCGCTTTACCATAGGCCTTTCGACGATAACCTTGACCTTCAGGTTACTCAGACACACACAAAAAAGCCTATCTACTTATTAATGAGCATCTCGCGAGACTACATGTTTACACAAACGCGTCTTTCAAATCTCGGAGCTTTCTCAAACCAAAACATAAACAAAGCTCATACCTTTACATATTGAAAGAAATCCTTGTCTCAAATCGCGAAAACTTTGCGATGCTCAAAAATAAAAAAACAACACACTTCATTTCTACGGAAGGGCTCTTGGCCTCCCTTTCCAAACGCTTACGTCTGACTCATACTTTGAGTCGAACCCGTGGTGGTCGAAGTTTCAAAGCTACTCTGGCTGCCGAGGAACAACAAAAGGGCTGACTAACTATCAGCTCCCCCAAGACGTTACGGTCTCCTGCCAATTTGCGTCCTCGCGCCCCGCTTTCAACACAAACTCGATTGACCGCGTCGCTACTCCCCACCTGGTCTCGTCCTGCCACCTTGCGTTTCTTCGAACTGCACGCTGAGCTTTGAAAAGAACTACGGAACGACGAGGAGTTTAACAGCCTCGTGCCCTTTGTCCGCGTCCGTGCAGAACATTCTTCGCGGTCCCCCTTTGACCGGTGGCTCGACCATTCTGGACGCGTCAACATCGTCCTTGACGACCGCACCTTTTTCCTCGCGCCCTGCCCTTTTGGGTTTCTGGCCATCTTTGGCGGCGCTACATAAGTTACCGTCTTTCGGTCTTTACCGCGCTTCTTTTTACGGCGCTTTCTCTTTGCACTCGCTTTCATGTCGCCTCGTGCCTCGTGCTGGCCGGTACACATTTCGTCGGCCCGGATCGGTCTCTTACCCGCACAGTCTGAGTGATTTACGTTTAAATCTACTTTCACTTTGCCTCGACTGGCGGACAGCCCAACCGACTCTGGTACAATGCAGCAGGCTTTACTCGAGTAAGGCAACTCGCACTCTTGCGAACTGCCCTCTACTACATTGCCCAGCTCACGCTGTGCATCGGCACACAGCCCGTCGGTATCCATCGCTGTCTCACGCGCACAGTCCGAATGATTAACAACTGAATCATCCCTATCTAGGCCATCTAGACTGGCGGAGAGCCGCACCGATCCCTGAACAATGCAGTTGTTCTCTCGTGGATTACGGAGCTCGCCATCCCGAGAACTACTCTCAACTGCATCGTCCAGTTCGCACCTCTCTTCTGCACGCAGATCTGGCTCTACATGGGTGCTCGCCTCTGTCGCGCCAACAGTACCCTTTTCTTCGCTAGCAACCTCGCTAACATTACCAGCGACGCACACGCTCGGTAACTGTGCCAATTTGTTCGCAGCTGGCCTAGCTGTCTCTACAGTCATCTGTTGGCACAGCACCTCGTCGCTCTCACTACGGCCTTTAACGGCCTCTGTTGCCACTAAGGCATCGTTAGCAGCTAGCCCTTTCCCTTCACTTATGACTCTGCAGCTAATCTCACAGGCACTACTCTTTTCGTCGGCTTCTGGCGAAAATCCGCTCGATGCTGCCTCATTCTTTCGCTCTGTACTACCTACAGAATTCTCAGACAGCCGTTGTCTCTGTGCCAATAACTGATCACAATACTGTATCTCTTTGATCAGTGCTGCCTTCTCTCTCTCATACTTTTGCTCACGCTCAAGCTTACGTTCCTGATACTCACGTTCGCGTTCCTTCTCACGTTCGTGACGCTGACACCTAAGAGTAAGTTCTTGAAGCTCATGCTTCCGTTCATTCTCGCGTTCTTCACGCCTACTCTCACTCTTAAGTTCACGACGCTCTCGCAAACGTACACGACGCGCACGCTCCCGTGGCTCCTGTATCAACTCCCAAGCAAGCTCAATGCTTTTCTCATCATTGCCACTATCTTGAATCACCTTTATGATAGCTGGCGTTTTCATCCGTTCGTCCGCCTCAACTCCCAAATCGTCGCACACCAACAACAAGTCTAACCTCGTCAACCTTCTAAGATCCATGGCAGCTGCCCCGACAGGTGGTTAAAACTGTTTTCCTTAATTAATTTGTGCAAACACACAATGCATCAAACTCCCGATTCCCAGAACTGTCAAAATGAACACACAACATTTGAGTCTGGCGAATCAAAAGGAAAAAAACCACGCGCTCACTTATGGTTGCAGCACCCTGCCATCCGGTTCATTCGTCCGCTGTTCCCGGTTCCTCCGGACTCCCTGGGTCGAAGGCTCGCTCCTTCTTCGCTACTCCCAGTTTCTTCAGACCTCTTTCGACGAAGGCTCTCTCTTCTTCGCTCTTCCCGGTTCCATAGTATCTCTCTCGACGAAGGTTGATCCGTAGCGCTGCCACCAGCTGTTGCATTCGGAGGCGATCCTACCGCTGCCAACGAGATGTAGGGGTTGGGGGACGATGCATTCGGAGGCGATCCTACCGCTGCCAACCAGATGTAGGGGTTGAGGGACGGACTCCGGGATGAAAAACCAAACTTGGGAGGGTTTATTTTACATTATGTACAGAGAAGTGAGACGTCAAGTAACATTCGTACAGTCATTACGGGCCGGCAGCAACTCGGACGCTGCGGCCCGCGGCAAGAAGTTCGAGAGAGCTGAATCAGGGAATCAGGGTATATCCTGGTCTCTCTGGAAGGCTTCTTATAAACCCTTCGAGCACTGTAAGTCACGTCATGTTTGACCAATAGGAGAGTCCGCTCAGATGACGCCATTTTCAGCCAATGGTAGGCGCCCGTGTCGCGGTGTCACACCTGGCGGCTCTCTGCGGTCTTGCCTCGCAGACTGGCAATGCACTTCTTCTAACGAGGAGAAGGGGAGGGGGCGCTCATGCTCCATTGCACAAGGGTCCACCTGCTCCCGGTGGCTCGGCTCCGCAGTGGTGGCAAATGCCTTCTTCAAAGGCGAAGGGGGACGATTGAGCTCCATTGTCCGAGGCCCCCTTCTAATCCCGGCGGCGCACGACCTGGGGGCCGCAAACTTGTTTGCACTTGTCTGGTGCTCCTCTGGAATGTGCTTTCCTGCTTCTGCATTCCTCAATTAGCTGTGCTGCGATTCGAAGTGGTTTGGGGAACTCGAAGTAATCGCAGGAAACAGCTCCATATCTAACAACACACACACACACACACACACACACACACACACACACACACACACACACACACACACACACACGCTCTCTCTCTCTTCTCTATTGACATGGAAGAGCTTTTTTACTCCCTCTCCCAGGCTGAGCTTTTAATTTCCGTCAGAAAGTATATCGAAGAGTCTGATCCCGTTGACTTTGAAAATGACACTGGCCTTCCTGTTGACAATTTCGTTGAGATGCTGAGATGCTAAGATTTTATCTCTCTTATACCCTTGTTCTTGAGCAAGACACTTTTGTCCAAAAAGATGGTGCCTGCGTCGGATCGCGCATAGCGCCTCTTTTAAGTGATTTGTTTTTATCTGTTGTTGACAATCGTATTTTATAATTACTTGACACGCCGTGGTTGCTTAGTGGCTATGGTGTTCGGTTTGCAAGCATGAGGTCGCGGGATCGAATCCCGGCCAAGGCGGCCGCATTTCGAACACTCGTGTACTTAGATTTAGGTGCACGTTAGAGAACACCAGGAGGTTCAAATTGCCGGATTCCCCCACTACGGCGTGCCTCATAATCAGATTGTGGTTTTGGCGCGTGAAAACCGATTAATTTCTTTTTTCGTTGCTTGACAATACTTTTGTATCTCAGAATTTTAGGTATGTCGATAACTTTCTTCTTGTGCTTAAAAGTGTGAAGCCTGAGGGGACTGGCTATGGTGTTAAAAACGTTCTGGGTGTTTTTGAAAAGTGTGGAGTAGGTCTTAAGTTTACACAGGAGTTGCCAGTAGAGGGTCGCCTACAATTCCTAGATATCTATATCACTAAAAATGATAGTTCCATTTGTTGGATCTACTCTCCTAGGAGCAAGAAGCCCTTGCTTGAGCCCTTGCTTATTCGGCCCACTCCAAGTTAGTAAAAAAGGTATGGTTACTAACTGCCTGAAAGCTGCTCTGGTTAAATCTCGTGTGCACCAGGTTTCCTGCGGCGTTCAGCAACAAGCGAGCCGTTTACATAGGGCCGCGTATACCGATGACACCTTAGTGGGAGTCACTGAGAGCATCATAAAAGAGGCAGAAGCGGACCCGGAAGCCGCTCTGTGCTATTACGCACGTCCCAGGGGGCGCCCTGTAGCCGTGCCATACGTACACGGGGTGTCCCGCCGCCTAAAAAAGGTGGCGAACAAGTGCGGTGTGGGTATTGTTTCTTCAGCGCAACTAAAGCTCGCAAGAATGTGCAGGCTGGTAAACGACACCGGGAGTCAAGGTACATGCACTAAAGACCGTGTCACCCGCTTTGTTGACTGCAATGTGGGGTTGGTGTACAAGATTGCACTTCCCTGCGGAAAGTGCTACATTGGACAAACACCTGAATGACCGGCTTAGGGAGCACCGGAATGCCATAAACGTTCTGACAGGTGCTGGCCACTTGGCTGACCACTGCCGTAGATGCACACGTAGCTGCTCCCCGTGCTTTCATAACACGCAAGTGATCAGACGGTTCGCCAGACCGTTAGATACGGAAATATTTCAGGCATATTGCATTTCGAAAGCTGCTGATGAATGCGTAAGCGCTCCCTCAGTGGTACTCACTGATAAAGAGGTGTTGTACCTTGAGAAGAACCTGATCAATGCTTTGTAATGGCTTGCTGTAGGCGCCTATCGGCTTCGTTGCGCATGCGGTTTTCCCCTACGTGGCACATTCGTTTATGCGTCCGTCTGCGTATTTATTTGAGCGTACGGTAGTTTCTTGCATGTTTTTTTTTCTGAATAAAGTTTGTCATTTGAAGTCTAGCGCTGTGTCCTGTCTCAACTTTTTTCTGTTAGTCTTGTTAGCGCTAGTAACTGTGTCACAGCAAACATATATATATATATATATATATATATATATTGTTGCGCCCACAAAAGGCGTTACTTTGAAGCCGGGTAGAGTTAGCAGCGATGGCCTGGATCAGCTGAGCGCCTGGCGAGATTCAGCCAGCCAGTCACACGTCGTCTTCCTCGTTCACCACCCTCCGGTGCCCCCGCATACTTTTTGTTGAGGCATGAACCCACTATGCTCCTAAGAGTGTCACATTCGTGAATCCACTACACACCTAAGAGCGTAACATTATATATATATATATATATATATATATATATATATATATATATATATATATATATATATATATATATATATATATATATATATATATATATATGTGTGTGTGTGTGTGTGTGTGTGTGTGTGTGTGTGTGTGTGTGTGTGTGTGTGTGTGTGTGTGTGTGTGTGTGTGTGTGTGTGTCGACACGAGTTGCGAGGCGCCTCGAGGGAGCTACAACTCAGCATGACCTTATCACATCAGGTGTTGGGCCAATTTCTCTCTGGCTTCAGTTTTAATCCCATGACTCTCCCTATGTATCTCATTTCCCCATGATGCGCAGTCACACTTACCTAATAATGGTAATAGTTACTGTAACGGTTACGTCCACACACTGTACAATTTACCCTTCTGCGAGTATGCGTCGCTACAGTTTCGTTGTTTTTAGTGCGCTTTGTGCGCCAATTTCCGCGGTTGTATACCTCCCTGAGCGCCCTCTTTTACCTCAGGAACTAGAAGAAGTATTTCTTTACTTATTCTTTCATTTATTCTTTCACGTTTTGTCCTATACAAAGCATTGCCCGCCGGTCGCGACAAGAGAAGGTGATGAGCCCCCTGACGGGGTCCTGCTCGCGCTGGGCGCAGCAGCAACAGTGTTCTTGTTACAAAATAAACAATACTCTTTTTTTAAAAATGAAGAGTAGTTAGCGCTGTCACACAAAAATGTCACAATTACACAATAATTTCTAGTTACACAATAACAAAGTACTAATAGTAACATTTCACATATATCCGGTTCTCAGACTAGCTTGCAAGTGCCGTATAAGAAAAGATCAACGATACCAGGGCATGTCGTTAAAAAGTACGCGAGCCAGCTTTGACAAGTTAAGAGGCGGAGGCAACTAAGAAGCGATAGGTTTCATTCTGCGAAAAAAGTCAGAATTACGAAAAGCCAAAATATATACCACGAGAGGGTACACATTCCCCAAGCGCTTACCAAAGGTGATTCTTCTTCTTCTTTTTGTTGCGTCAATCGATGCGGGCGCCAAATTGTGCACCCACACTTCTTCTTCTTCATTTTACCGAGCACGAGAGCCGACAATGAAGACACCAAAGTGACTTCGCCCTTCTTCAGACGTTATCAAGCTTCCGCTGTACGGTTCCCCGCCTAAAATTTTTTTTACCTTCATGGATCTAGCTTATCCGCAACTGGCCTCTGCTCCTTGTGTAATGAGCCAGAAACTACTGTCCATTTAATTCTTTCTTGCCGCCGCTTCTCCTACCTCCGCAGAGTGTTACTTATATTTTCAAGTAGTAAACTGGGTTTATATAGCACTTACAACAACAACCATTTCATCTTTTGGTGCCTGTCGATTAGGCACAAGTCATGGTTCGATGATTACTGTTCTGCACAAGTTCATCGAAGCATCCGAAACTTATGCTGCTAGGCTACCGATTGTGGTAGATATCATTTTAGTTTTTTTTAGTTTCCCAGTTCATTTTTTATTTAGTTTTATATAGAGCCTCTCAAAACCTGTGCTATCAGTTAGTTGCCAAATGCATCGTTCTGAATGTTCGCCTTTACCCCTTTCGGTGTGCCGTTGGGTATACGTTTCATTCCATCCAGTGTGGCCAATCCCCCTCGTAGGTACGAGCCATGTTTTGAGGCAGCAACAAAACAACGTCTTGCTTGTCAGACTGGACAAGCGTCACTTGTAGAAGAAGATCCTCTGGTGCAGACCGGCATCTCCACAGATAGCTTTAAACGCATTGTTTCGCTCCCTGAATGAGAATCGCGTTACAGGTTGTGGGATTTGCTGCACGCTCCCTGTTGCGTTTTTGTGAACACAAAAACTTTTAGGGGCTCACTCCCCTATTTATTTTGATTAGGAGGGCGCTAACAGTAGTTTTTGAGACCGAATTAAAATACGAATCACATAGTGGCAGAAGTGAATAGAACCGAATAATTTTCCAATACTTTGCGAATAATGTGCCCCCTCCTCGTTCATTAACATTTTCCTGTCCGCGCCTATACCCATCGGTAAGCCGTTATCGATGCTTTCAACTTCAAATTTTGCCACACTTGGGGCTTTCTTTCTTTCTTTCTTTCTTTTGAGAGCTAGCGTAATCTAGCGCAAAGAAAAGGAACCATTTTTCTAGTTTCGCTTTCGTGCTTGCTTTTTTTTTTTATCACCGCGTGGGGGATCCTTAAAGCGCCTTTTAGTCGCGTGAAGAGCGCTGGTCGACATGGCCTTGACGTCGCGCGCAGACGCCCTTCGGAAGCGGCGAATTTCGACGGATCCCGATGAGTCCGCGTCAGAATTTTGCGATCGTTGTAGCAGCACAGATTCGGAAGATGATTTTCATTCATCGGATTTCAGCGCACACGGCGAAAATGCTGCAAATAGTCCGGCAACGTCAACAGGTATCCGCCTGCGGGTTTCGTTTTCTACTGCGAACCGTTTCGCCGCTGCCGCGCTCAGATCTAAACAAATCCCGCGTGTTCTAAAGGTCCCAGATCTTATCTGCAGTGTGTCAACGTCGTTTGAGCCGGACCACTTTCCAGTGGCGGCGCAAAGGCTAGTTTTGCGCAAGATGGCGGCCAGGGGTGGATCTCGGCATTCCGCAATTATTGCGCTCCCCAGTGTTGCGCGGCGGTTCGTGAGAGCCGCCGCACGAGCACAATAGCCTCTAGGGCTAACATTTTCCTTTGCGTATAACTAACTTCTACAGATACAAAGCTTATATTTGCAGTAATATTGTATATAGCCTTTTCAGTTCAAAATGTTTATTTCGAAATTTTTAATGTTCTCTCTGGGCAGAGCAGCATCGATGTTTTTACGGAGGTTTCTCGTTTTCGTAACAAATCATTTTTTTAATAACCTCTTCTTTTTTTCAAGGAAATCGTAATAAATGTTCGCTTTAAAATAACGTCATTAGAAAGCACATTCTTTCTTCTAGAAATTCATACGACACCCTCTAACATGAAAAATTTGCAGTAATAGTATAAGAAATTGTTTACTAGGCTACCCAATAACTACAATGGTCATTAACGTCAAACACTTTCAACATCCTGGTATTCGCAATATTAGAAAGCTTCTGTTATTACACTGAACATTAGAAATCATGCTTTATTGAAGGCGCAAACGGGGCATTTGTAACGACTAAGCAGTTTGTTCATAATTAAGGGATATTTGCAGCATACGCGGTCATGCATCATCATATAAGGTTTAGAAAGGCAGCCTTGTTGGCCATTTAATATGTGTGCATACCTTCATGACCAAATCAGAAGTGCGTTCCCACTGCGGCGATGGCCGAGCAAAAAAAAAAAAGCACACACTATAGTTCGCCTTGTCTCGTCCGATGATGTCGCTATTGTATGAAGTATCTTGCAGTGAAACATATTCATATTTATTATCCGATGAGAAGAAACACTTGCTGCACATATAAGTAGAGCCAAACAATAATAATTGCCAAATGTCATATGCCTAAACAACATTTTATTGCGAGTGAATGTGTTAAGCCATAAAAGTCTGACTGACTGGGCGACGCAGCATGCTCTAGTACGGTATATTTTGCAACATCTGCTCTGATCGCGGACAGTCGACAAAGTATTCGACAAAGAGAATGATACGTAATGTCGTTAAGTTCACCAGAAGTAGGCAAGTGCTTCGATAATCCTTCGTCGGTATCATTGCTAGCCTACGCTTTTTTTTATGTTCAACCGCTCTCTTCAACCTGCAAATCATGTGACAAACTTTATTGAGCTACTGAAGCTCCTGTTTGCGGGCTGACCTTTAGTTCGTACTTTTGCTTTGCCGTCATCCTGCACAAGGAAACCTACCAGTTTTGACGTGTGGGCGCCGGCGTATTGGGTTACGATCAATCTGAAACTGGATATCGTCACGCTGCTCTTCAGCCTACCAGCATAAGAATATGCTCGTATATGAGCATCCCGCCATCTCTCATAAAAGTCAGCTTGTTTTCAGTTAAGCTGGAATTGTATTTGTATAGTTGCGCGAATCCTTTTAATTATTCGATACTACAGCAAACAGGGATTTTAGGAAGGTCTCTTAGATGCAGAGTCATCACGTCGTCAAAAAGAGAAAATCGCTGTCAACATGCTCTAGTCCCTTTGCAAAAGTAAGAGCGTTTACATTTGCTGCTTGCTCTCTTTTTTTCATATCTCCGATA
The DNA here is from genome assembly GCF_038994185.2 of Dermacentor albipictus. Classification (NCBI taxonomy): domain Eukaryota; kingdom Metazoa; phylum Arthropoda; class Arachnida; order Ixodida; family Ixodidae; genus Dermacentor; species Dermacentor albipictus. The sequence goes on from NC_091821.1 coordinate 474,582,494, forward strand.
GCACACAGCGAGCCCATTCAAGCCAAACGGGGATAACCCCCTGATATACTCTCTCTTATCGGGAACGCAGTCTCAATTGACGACCTAGCAACAACCGTCAGTGCCAGCACAGCGGGAACACCCCTAAAGTTGGCCGCCCATCACGCCCTCACTGTGCCGATCGACTAACGAAATTTTTGTGGGCGCTCTCCCCAAGATCGCAGTGTTCTCAACGTCGCCGTCTTCGGCCCGTGCGGCCGTTCTTGGCTTCTTCCCGCAGGGTGTATCGCATTAACGCTTCTCCACAAACGCGGGTGGACGCCATTGTGTGCCCGGTGTGTGCGCGTGTGTATGTCTAGATTATGCAGCCCCGTCTCCCAGCTCGATCGCAGTGTGTCCCCGAGTGGACGACGAACGATGGAGCGGCGGCGAACCTCGCCGCGTGTGACCACTCGCCTAATGCACTTCCGCCGTTGGGCGCCGCAGTCTCACCGCGAGGGGGCGCCGCACGACGCCGATAAACACGCCCCGGGGCGGCGGCCGCCGCCCAGGCCTTGCGCACGGCACGCCTACGGTCGTCAGCAACGTCGGGGCGCAGTTCCGTGCACCACCCTGAACGAGCTGCGCATTTAGTCCAGAATTTGCGATAGCGTACAGTACGAAGCAAAACGCTAAGACATGCACTAAGATCTGTTTAAGCAATCTATAGAAGTTTTATAGACATTTATATGAAGAGCGTAATATACCGATATTTACTTTCTGAAGGCCTTATACACAATCCGTAGGCTGCCTATGTCTTTAATGCCTTGGACGTTTATAATTTCTTATTTGCGATTTTGAGTATTCGCGAGACAAAATAGGCACTATTTAGTTGTCCTATTCACAGCTCCAACAGTGTTGTTAGAAATAAGTATATCGAGATAATTTGCATTTTTTCTACTGTGCTGACTGTGCAACACTATATCAGCTGCGATAACATCACTACATGCGCTCTGTTATTCTATAGGATGCCTACAGGTCATGTATTGGCAAAACTAGGGAAGACTACATGACGGCAGAATCATTTATTTACTTATTACGAATACTTTCAGGGCCCGAAACACTACAGAAAGTAGTGTGATGGCTACGAACGTATGCAGTGAATAACAACAAATAAAGTATTACAAGGCATTTTCTAAGGCGATCTTGAATTGTTCTGCATCTGTAACGGCAGCAATGGAGGAGGGAAGGCGGTTCAATTCAGTGCTTGTTCTTGGGACGAAATAATCATTAGAATCAATCCAATTAGTGTGACCCTATGGCAAGCTTACTTTGAAAAGGCGATCGGTTCTAGCTGAAACCTACCAATGTGGTGGAAAAAATAGCGACTTCCAATACTTTATGGTAGAGTTAGATTTTATGAATCATTCAGCCTCTATAGTCACTATCAGTATGTTTTTTTATAATGGTGACTTGGCGATACGTGTGAATGATGATAGCGCAAGCGTTATGGTCAATCGTCCATATTGAAATACCTGCGACGTGTGCAATAGCGAAAGTATGTGCATGACAGCTTAAACCGGACTTAAAGATAAAGTGTGAAAGCGGCATCAAGTTGTGCTTTTTGGAGTGCTTGAATTAAATGCGTGGTGAAAGGACCAGACTGAGTAATGCAGACAGCACATTTCTAAACAATTGCAGAGTGAGCTGTTTTGTGATCAGGTTGATGTCTTCTTGATTTCGATGTCATAGTCGTCAGAGTTGAGGCACCACCGCAACCGCCTCACAATTAGCGTTTGAAACGACTACTGGAAACAAACAATTCATCCTACAGCAAACCAAAGTGGCGTTTTTAACATTGTTTACGCGACGCAGGAGCGTCACAGGCTCCGACTCTGCGCTACCCCTCTCATAATATTTAAGAACATTCCAATAATGACGCAGAATTCACAAACAGCGCACAGAATGCGAATCAGCACAGCTTGGTAATATGCAACTTCGAGCATAGTCAAACCACCGAGGCCTCTCACTTGGTAGCCCTAACGTGCTCAAATACCGGCGAACGTCCTAGAGCACAGGTTAGACGGCGGTCGTGAGTCGCGTACGATGGTGTAAAAGGCACCCACAACCTCCCAAGGACACGGCGTTTTCGTTTAATGCGGCTCGCGTTTTGTATGCCTGTACATGTCAACGTAGAGTATGTTTCGTGAGAACCTTCTCAGTGGCGTGATCTTTCATTCCCGTTATATATGTCGCATTGTCACGTAAAGCTGCAACTTTATGTTAAGGGCGAGGTAACCACTCGTCATTGTAGCACATACTAACTTGATTGCATACAGAAGAAGGCAGCTGGTATTCAGCTATCACGCTATTCAGCAGACCAGCCCCACAGTGTGGTATTACACCGCGCTTTGTTACATATCTGGCCGGCGGTCTCGAGCTTTTGTGCCTAGGCGATGCTGCAGCTAACTAAACCCGAGAGCCAGCGCTGAACGGATCTGCGTTAGCGTTCTCTGCAACAAAGTTCTCTCCGGCGCTGGGTTTTACTTCATTATTTTTTTACACGCCCATGGCAAACGCAAAACTTTGTAATCCCACTCTCCTAGACTTTATACCGGCCGGCCATCGACATAAGGCACTCGGGAAAAATATTGCCGAGACGTGACGCCTACCGCAGGCAGTGCATAGGGACGCAATATGCTGGGCTCGTTGTCTCCCCATCGCAAGCGGCTCTTGTTTGCAAACGACCGCAGGCTGAGAAAACAAGTTTATCCCGACCAATCCCTTTTTGTGTGTGTGTGTGTGTCTGTCACCCATCTCTCAGAACATATGGTGTCTTTGCAAGAACCGAAGATGTATGCTCACAAGATCCCACAAATCTGCTACGTCAGAAAACCGGAACTTGGAAGGGTAAGTATTGCCATAGTTTAATATTACGACGTACAAGGAGACCCTGTCAACACAGGACATTTGAACTAGCGTTACGATTGCAGGAATGTCTTGAAGCGTACTTTCGCGATGTTCCAAGGCCTTTTTGAATATCTAAGTGCAGGAATCGAAGCTTCGATCTGTAATGAATCATCATCATCATCATCATCACCACCACCACCACCACCACCACCACCACCACCACCACCACCACCACCACCACCATCATCATCATCATCATTATTATTATTCTTATTCTTATTCTTATTATTATTATTATTATTATTATTATTATTATTATTATTATTATTATTATTATTACCATCATCATCATCATCATCATCGTCGGCCTGTTTTATGTCCACTGCCAGGACGAAGGCCTCTCCCTGCTATCTCCAATTACCCCTGTCGTGCGCCAACCAATTCCAACTAGCATCCGCAAATTTCCTAATTTCGTTGCACCATCCAGTCTTCTGCACTCCTCTATTGCGCTTCCCTTCTCTTGGTACCCATTCTGTCACCCTAATGGTCCAACGGTTATCTTATCTGCACATTACATGACCTGCCCAGCGTCATTTTTTCCTTCTTAATGTTTATTAGAATATTGTCTATACCCGTTTGCTCTCTGATCCAAACCGCTCTCTATCTGTCTCTTAAAGTTATACCTAGCATTCTTCGTTCCATCGCTCTTTGCGCGGTCCTTAACTTGTTCTCAAGCTTTTTTGACAGTCTCCAGGTCTCTGCGCCATGTGTCAGCACCGGTAAAATGCACTGATTGTGTACTTCTTTTTTTCTTCAATGATAACGGTAAGCTGCCAGTCAGGAGCTCACGATGTCTGCGGTATGAGATCCAACCAATTTTTATTCTTCTATGAATTTCCTTCTCATGGTCAGGATTCCCTGTGACCTAGGTAAACGCACTCCTTCACAGACCTTAGAGGCTGACTTGGGATCCTGAAATCTTGTTCCCTTGGCCGGTTATTTATCATTATCTTTGTCTTCTGCATATTAATCTTCAGCCCCTCTCTTACACTCTCCCTGTTAAGGTCCTCAATCATTTGTTGTAATTCGTCTGCAGTGTTGCTGAATAGAACAATGTCATTGGCAAACCGAAGGTTGCTGAGGTATTCGCCGTCGATCCTTACTCCTAAACCTTCCCAGTTTAATACCTTGAATAATTCTTCCAAGCACGTAGTGAATAGCATTGGAGAGATTGTGTCTCCCTGTCTGACCCATTTCTTCATAGGTATCTTCCTACTTTTCTTGTGTAGAATTAAGGTGGCTGTGGAATCTCTGTAGATATTTTCCGCGGTATTTACGTAAGCGGTCTGTACTCCTTGATCACGCAACGCCTCTATGACTGCTGGTATCTCTACAGAATTAAAAGCTTTTTCGTAATCTATGAAAGTCATATAGAGAAGCTTATAGTACCCTGCGGGTTTCTCGATAACCTGATTAATGCCAGGGATGTGATCCATTGTAGAGTATCCTTTCCTGAAGCGAGCCGGCTCCCTTGGTTGACTAAAGTCCAATGTTGTCCTTATTCTATTGCAGATTATGTTGGTAAATATTTTATATTATACTGGGACTAAGCTAATGGGCCTATAATATTTCAGTTCTTTAACGTCAGCCTTTTTGTGGATTAGTATAATGTTTGCATTCTTCCAATTTTCGGCGTGCCTTGCCGTCGATAGACATTTCGTATACAGAGCTATCAGTTTCCCTAGCATTATGTCTCCTCCATCTTTGATAAAATCAACTGTTATTCCATTTTCTCCTGCCGCTTTTCCCCTTTTCAGGCCTTTCTGAACTCATCTCTAGTTATGGGAGGAGTTTCTGTATACTGTTCATTATTGTTTCGAATAGAGAACTCCTGGGTCCTCTGGGTACTGGACAGGTCAGTATAGAATTCTTCCGCTGATTTCAGTATACCTTCGAGATTGCTGATGTTATTACCCTGCTTATCTTTCAGTGCATACATCTTGGTTTGTCCTATGCCAAGTTTCCTTCTCACTAATTTCAGGCTGCGTCCATTTTTTACGCGTTCTTCAGTCTTTGTCACGTTATAATTTCTAATATCAGTTATTTTCGCTTTGCTGATCAGTTTTGACAGTTCCGCGAATTCTATCTTATCTCTTAAGTTGAACAATTTCATTCTTTGTCATTCCTTTATTAGGTCCTTTGTTACTTGGGAGAGCTTGCGTACTGGTTGCCCTGGTGCCTTGCCTCCCACTTCACTTGCTGCCTCTGAAGCCAGCCTCCGTTACAGTTTCATTCATTTCTGCTATGTCATCATCATCATCCCTCTGTTCGAAGGCTGCATATTTGTTTGCAAGTACCAGCCTAAGTTTGTCTGCTTTTACCCTTACTGCCTCTTAGGCGACCTGTTTTTTTCTTCACCAATTTTACACTTTCTCTGTTCAAATTGAAGTCAATCCTGGCCCTCACTAACCTATGATCACAGCACTTTACCCTACCTATCACTCCTACATCCTGCACTATGCTGGGATCAGCAGAAATTATGAACTCAATTTCATCTCTTGTTTCACCATTGGAGCTTTTCCAGGTCCATTTTCTGTTGCTACATTTCCTGAATATGGTGTTCATTATTCTCAGCTTATTCCTTTCTGCAAATTCTACCAACATCTCTCCTCTAGCGTTTCTATAATCGACGCCGTAGTTGCCAATTGCCTGTTCACCCGCCTGCTTTTTGCCCACTTTTGCATTGGAGCCACCCATTACTACTGTATACTGTATTTGCACTTTTCTCGTCGCTAATTAAAAATTTTCATAAAACTGATCTACTTCATCATCGTCGTGACTGGATGATGGAATATAGGTTTGTACTACCTTTAATCTATACATCTTATTGAGATTGATTAAGACTACTTAAAATTTGCACATAGAAAGTTCTCGCTGCACGCGCATGTTTTGAAATCATGCGGTCCTCCACATCTCTTATACCGCTGCTCACCACGGCAGTACTTGGCCACATGTCGATAGCGCTGACAATTGAAGCACCGAATTGGTGTCTCAACGTAGTCAATGGTCCGTGTCTTGTGAAGCCCAAGTTGATCTTCTCTGGATGGTCTGTATTTGGAGCGAACGTAAGAACCACGGAGCTGGTTCGCCTGGACTCCCAATCGGATGCGGAAATTTGAACGCGCCACGTGACTCTTCTTGCATGGTAAACACCTTGTGGTATTTGGTATACCAACAGTTCCTCGTCAGTGTACCACTTCGGTACCCCTCTAATAATGCACGTGTTTTGCAGGTACGAATTGGGCACTCGTGCTGAGATTGCAGTCCCTGAGATTGACTTTCAGCTGAGAAGGGAATTCACATGCTCTTCTGTCTGTACATCTAGAAGTAGGGCTCCTTGAGCAGTATGTCGGCTCTTAACTGGTGATGCGCCAAGAATTTTTTCAGTACAGAACAATGGCATTTACTTTCTTCAGGTTGGCTCCTTCTGTGGCAGTGGCAATAATCACTGGGATTCCGACGGTCCTCTTCTTGCGGTGACGCAAAAAGCCTGAAGCCTTCATCTTCCAGATCTGTGATGTCAGCTATGTCACAATCATCAATAAGCGTAGACTCGTCCTCTGTTTCTGTAGCCGTATATCGCTTACAGTCATGGTTGCTCTCAGGGTCAGTCGGTGGCCTCTGGCCTGATGTCAGGTCAGGCGTAGTCATGACGGAGCTCTCGCCGCTACCAGATCGGGCTGTTCTGAAGGCTCCTATCGAAGCGACGGGAGGCAAAGGCCACCCCGACCTCCGGTAGGGAAGGTATCTTGGCAAGTCGTCCGACGTCTTCGACAAATCTATTTGACAAAACGTCGAAAAAATGCAAAAACACTAGGGAGCGAGACAGCAGTGTGACTGTGCCGAACCAAACTTCTTGATCGATGGTTTTTGAAGGTGCTCTACTAATTTACATATCACACTTGGGGTCCTCAGCCAGTAATTACAAAGCTGGTTAATTAAACTTAATTAGTAATTGAATCATGGGGAAAACAAGAAATTGTCTTAGTTACTACAGGCTATTGCGAATAGTGTGCGTTCGGTTCAATTCACTTCCGATGCGCCTTTCATTTTTAAATTCTTGGCTCAAATTCTGTGGGACACCCTGGGACACCCTGTAGACACCCTTACCGCCAGCCAACCTTATTTCTTGCGCCGCGCATTGCTCCTAATATTGCTAGATATTGCGCCTTGCGTTCCACCATCTTGCTTAATGTTCTTCCAGCGCTTCCTAGCTATGTGCTCCATGCTACTGCAAACGAATCCCAAGCTGAAAGCCACCGACTGTGTCGCCTCCTTTCTCTCATCTATGCTCTTTAGCAACGTTGAGTTCTGCAAATCTTTGTAGTGTGATGCAGTTAATTGTACTACATGTCTATCAGCGCGCGTGACAACATTCCGCGTGAGCTGACCGACAAAGAACAGGGACGTTCTTCAATTAACTATGTGTAAAATGTTTCGTATCGTTCAATTCTATGATTAACTATGTACTTCAAGCACTGCACGTACCCCCTGTTTACCGTCCTGTAGACGGGCATTGACTGACCTTTAATAATTAAATTAAATAAACACGCAATTAAACCCGCCGTGGTTGCTCAGTGGCTATGGTGTTGGGCTGCTGAGCACGAGGCCGCGGGATCGAATCCCGGCCACGGCGGCCGCATTTCGATGGGGGCGAAATGCGAAAACACCCGTGTGCTTAGATTTGGGTGCACGTTAAAGAACCCCAGGTGGTCAAAATTTCCGGAGTCCTCCACTACGGCGTGCCTCGTAATCAGAAAGTGGTTTTGGCACGTAAAACCCCAAATATTAAACACGCAATTAACATTCGTATTGCCTAAAAAATGTGGCAATTTTCCGTGCTTCCGTACGTCATTATTTCAGCCTCTCTTACTTTCCCCTTGACGTTCTTTGTTGCTGTGGTGTTCACCCTACAGGCCGCATACTTGCTGGTATAAGCTTACTAGTTCTTTTCCTCCACTGTGAATTAATGTTTTTCCTGTACAGATACCTCAACACCCTCCCAGCCCATTTACTTTCTTCCATATTCCTCAGTCTTTCTTCATACTCAATTTTACTGCGAGCTTCCCTCACTTCAAAACTAGTCCAGCCCATATCACCCTGCACAGCTTTATTTGTAGTCTTCCCTTGAGCGCCCAGTGCAAAGTGACTCACTGACCTTTGGTTCCCGTCGAGTCCTGATTGTACCCCTGATTTAAAGCAAACAACCGCATTTCCAAAAGTAAGTCCTGCAACCATTACACCTTTCCACATACCCTGGAGCACCTCGTACTCATTGTATCGCCATAGCGATCTGTGCTTCATTATGGGTGACATTTCTCTTCCCCTTCACTGTTATTGTTTTTTTATGTGTTTCCATACATATATTGCCTTCGTTTATTCATATACCAAGGTATTTATATTCTTTTGCCCGAGGTATTTCCTTGCCCTGTATTGCCACTGTCTGTTCACTGTTTTCATTTATTACCATAACACCTGATTTTCCAATACTAAATTTCAAACCTAAATTCTTGCCTTCCTGTCCACAGATATTAGCCAGACGTTGCAAATCACTTCGCGTGTTAGCTAGCAACACAATGTCGTCCGCTGCTGCTCTACTACTGTACCCGCATGTTTGTATGAGAGAGTAAACCCGATATTACATCCTTCCGGCGCCCTCTCCATCCTCACCATATACATCATAAACAGCAGTGGAGATAAAGGGCCCTCCTGCCTCAGTCCCTTGTTGATATCACCTTTCTCCTCGCTCCTCATCCCTTCCCATTCAACGCAAACGGTATTTTCTAGGTAAATCTCTCTCAAAAGTTCTAGACAATCGTCACGTAAACGTTCACCTTCCATAATATCCCCCAAAATGTTGCGGTCTACGTTGTGATACGCTCCTGTAATGTCTAAAAAGGCGACATATAACGGTCTGCTTTCTACTCTTGATATTTGAATACACTGAGTAAGAACAAATCAGTTATCATCGAAACGCCTACCTATTCTGACGCCATTCTGAAGTTCTCCCAAAATACCATTATTCTCTGTTCATGCTTGTAGCTTTAATTTGATTGCCTGCATTGCTAGCCTGTATATTGTCATGTAATGGTCATGTAATGGTATAATACATGTAATGGTCAACGGTCTATACGAATGAATTCTATCTTTCTCTCCCTTACCTTTATAAATTAAATTCATTCTACTTTGTCGCCAACTGTCTAGTATTCGTCTATCTTTTCAGCAGTGCTTCCTTACTTTTTGGTCGATATTTAATTAATCAGCGTAACGGGAACCTCGTCAAGCCCCGTGGTTGAGGGCTTAGGAATTTTCTCTTCGGCTTTCTTCCAGTTGAAATTTGTCAGCACCAGCTCCTTTTCCATCTGGTTCTCTTTTATGCTATTGTTTTCTTCAAATACAACCTCGTCATTGCCTTTGAAAGATTCCGCTGTTATTTTTCTGATGTAATTTAATGCCGCTTCCCCTTCCAGTTTGTTTCCATCTTCGTCTAAGATATGTTGTTGTATTGTTGTTGGCTTCCTGCCTAATAATTTTATGTGGTTCCAAAATATTCTAGGTGCGGCCTTTTTTTTCTCACGTATTTCTGACAACCAACGTTCACTTTCACCTTTTAATCTTGCTTGCACCAGTATTTGAACCATATACTTTTTCTCCCGGTATATTTCCCATTTACTGGTTACTTCATCCTGCGGCAACTGCGCCTTATTTTCCTGCCTGTGGTCTCGTGATGCTTTCTGTCGTTCTGCGATCGCTTCTCGTATCTCCCTGTTCCACCAGCTTTTCGGTTTCTTTGTTCCTTTCCAACGAACATGTTGTTTCTCTTTCCGTATTTCTGTCGTTATTACACTTAGAAGCTCACTATATTCCCACTCTTTACTTGGCCATTTGCCAAGTTCTTCCTCGACTCTAGTGACTATATTTGTTATTTGTTCACCATTCAAATTCGGTCTGGCCATTTTGCACTCCTTGCTCTCGTTTCCACCTACATATCCCAAATTTAAAATGATGCGTTTATGGTCACTCCCTATGCTGCTATACCCTTCCTCATGAATGACCATTTCTCTCAACTTATCATGAATTGCTTCTGTCATCAGACAGTAATCAATGGTCGATTGCCGGTTTCCCACTTCCCACGTGATCTGCTCTTCACACATAGGCCCTGTATTCACGATAACGAGGTTATGTTCCTCACAAAGACTAGCATTGACTTCCCGTTGTTGTCGGTATAGCCATCTAGATGCTGTATGTGGGCATTCATGTCACCTAATAAGATAATGTCGGTATCATTCCTGAAACCCTTAATATCAGCACTTATGTATTCCACTAACTCTTGATTCTTCTCTGTGCAATTATTTCCGGCCCACAAATACGCTACGCCCAGCCAACTTTTTTTTTCAATGCTCACTGTACCTGATAACCGAAGATGCTCTTGACATACTTAATTTACTCTTTTCCATTCGTCTCCTTGATGGATGAGCGCTCCGAATCCCCCTCCCTTTCTTTTTGACTTAGTTCTGTTGCACCCTTCCCAAACATAATTCTCAATAACTGGCGGCTCTTCTGAGTCTCTAAGGTGGGTTTCTGTAACCGCATATACCCCTATTTATTCTCTATTTAACTGCTCCTCAGTCTCTGCTGACTTTTCCTTTCTTCTGACGCCCTGCATGTTTATGTAGCCCTATTGCATGGGGAGCTCTCTTGTTTTCGTCCTTTTTCTGTTATTGACGGCAATGCTAGTCTGAGGGTGTCTTAGGGGCCTTCTTCATTACTACCTACTCTGGCCTCCCGAGTGCCCGTGGGCCCCCTGAAAAAGCAACAGCGCAATCAGTAAGTCGCCAGCCCACTTCTCGTGCAAGCATGTAATTCAAGTCCATCCCATCTCGTTCAAAACTACCACACTTTCTCTATTATGTAACCCTGCAAACGACAACGGCCGGTGAAGGAAACACACAGGACAAGCGCTTGTCCTGTTTGTTTCCTTCTTCGTTTGTTGTCGTTTGCGCGGTTACATAATGCATTCCAATACCGACCACCAACTAGCCCGCCTCTCCCTGTTAAATATGACACTTTCTCACCTCCCTGTTTACTTCGACAACCTCTAAACCTTTCTCTCGACTTATTTCCCTTATCGCCTCATTAGCAGACACTGCGGCTTTTTGTACGTGCTGGCACGTACAGGCACCTCCGGCACTGTACACACCACGATTCTCACCTGATGGGATAGTTCGCGCAAGTCGTCCACCCGCTTCGCCAAGCGCTCGGCTACTCCTGTCCCTTTCCTGCTTAAAACGCCATTTAGCCCACCTGCTACTATGACAAGGTTGCGCAAGTGGGCATTTTCTGCAAGCTTTGCTTTTGCTCGCTCCATGACAGAACCCAGTGTCCGCCCTGGAAATGTCCCTGCCACCACTCTTTTATCGGCTTTCACCCTCTCCACAATTGCATATAAGCATCTAGCCATGTTTGAGTCACCGGCGCTAACCCCCATTTCACTCTCTCCAACATTTCCCTGCTTCCCTTTGTTCTTTTCCGCGTGAATCGGACTCGACAAGATGCACTGACCCCTGCGCTCCTGCTTTTTGTGTGTGGCGGCCTCAAGGTAGGTGCCCCTCTCTCCAGCTACATCCTCCCCACGTTGCACGCATTTCACGTGCTTTGCTGACACCCCCTCTCCTGTCACGTCGGGGGACTGCGTTCCATTGTCATGACAATTCTCGTTCACTATGCCGGCCCTGTTCAGCTTTTCCTCGGCTGCCTGAAGTATTTCTTCCATTACCTTCCGTGCATCACGCTCCCTGTATTTAGCTTATTTTTTTGCTCTTCAACCTGTTAGACAAGTTCTTCCTGGAAAGCCTCCATTTTCTTCAACCTAGCATCGACATAAAATGTGTGCCGGTTGACTTGATTCCTTCTCCATTCTCATCTGTCCCCTCATCTGCCTTGATTGACCCCCCGCACATTGCACGCTTTCCCGGCTTTTTTGCCATGTATTGCACGGCTTTTTGTAATGCAAATACTATGTACTACAATACTAGAAAAATGAAGAGCACGTGCCTTCTAGCAAAAACCGATAGGCACATGATCTAAATCCTTAATATGGCGCAAAGTATTTCTCACCAATGTTTTAAAAGCAGTCAATGCCGGACAGACTTGAGGTATGACACGTTTTCGCACTTAGTCAACCAGGTGGCCACGCTCTCACTTTCCCAATATTCCCAATAGTATTCCCAATACCAAAGCACGCTCAGTAAAACCACTAATAGCTATTAGTCTTGCCACTTCCAAGCTACTATTTAAAGGCTATAAAGACTTAACGTGCCACCCGGTTGCGGTTGCACGTTGTAGGGGTTGGAGGACGGGACGTCGGGATGAAAACCAAACTTGGGAGGATTTATTTTACATTATGTACAAGGAGGTGAGCGACAAGTAACATTCGTACAGTCATTACGGGCCGGCAGCAACTCGGACGCTGCGGCCCGCGGCAAGAAGTTCGAGAGAGGTGAATCAGGGAATCAGGGACTGTCCCAGAATGCTCAGGTCTCTCTGGAAGGCTTCTTATAAACCCTTCGAGCACTGGAAGTCACGTCATGTTTGACCAATGGGAGAGTCCGCTCCGATGACGCCATTTTCAGCCAATGGTAGGCGCCCGTGTCGCGGTGTCACACCTGGCGGCTCTCTGCGGTCTTGCCTCGCAGACTGGCAATGCACTTCTTCTAACGAGGAGAAGGGGAGGGCTGCTCATGCTCCATTGTCCGAGCCCCCCTTCTAATCCCGGCGGCGTACGAACTTGTTGACACGTGAACTTGTTGCTTTCAACTTGTTTGCTCGGCCGCTCCTCTGGAATGTGCTTTCCTGCTTCTGCATTCCTCAATTAGCTGTGCTGCGTTTCGAAGTGGTTTGGGGAACTCGAAGTAATCGCAGGAAACAGCTCCATATCTAACAGCTCGTCCTCGCCCCGGTTGTTCTGAATGGCCGGTGAACTCAATTCGCTGGCCATGAGGAACGCTGAAAGAAGCTGCAGGGTACTGGGGTCGAGCCTCGTTTGACAACCCTCGTGATCCTGGGCCCTGGAGAACATACGTCAAACAAACCAAACACAGCGCTGCACCACGCGTAAGCGCAGGCTCTTCACCCCTGACTCGCCAGGCTATTACTGAGTCAAAATCAACCCTGATCTTTTAGTTCCCCAATTTTGACAACAGTTCCAACCACCCTTCCAAACAGCTATCCATTTCTCCTCGATTGCCGACAAGACCAGACCACTATTGTTGTTGCAAAACAAAAAGGTCGCCGACGATGCGAACAACAAATAAAAACAGCCGAACATAACTTAAGTGGCCTAACTACACGAACAGCATGTTTCCAATCTATCGCAGTGGCGTACTTATCGCACGTATTGGTGCCACTGAACAATCTGGTCAACCTCACAAGTACATAATCACAAGCGCACTAGCCTTGTGGTCACTAAACAAAACGCGTACTTGCGTTGTAGGCAAACTTTGCATTCACGCCTACTCACGTTTCTTCCCTGAAAGTCCTACAGGACACGTGACATAAACGAACAATTAAACTTGCGGGACTTACACACTCCGCAGAACTCTTAAAATAATGCGTCTTTTAATAACTCGTTCCACGCATACTTATCAGAGAAGTCAGAATACGGCTGCCCTATACACACACGAGCAACCCACTCATAAATCTGCTTCCTTCCGTCCACACAGGACATGCGCTAATGGAACTAAGAACGCTTCTCAGTGCAAATCATGCACTCACTCAAATCTACGCGCTTAACCTTACAAAATTCAAAAACGCTTAAAAAGAAAGAAGGTTAAATAACACACACGCGCGTTACGATAGGCCTCTCAACAATAACCTTGACCCTCAGGTTACACACGCACACACACAAAAAAAGCCTATCTACTTATTAATGAGCATCTCGCGAGACTACAGGTTTACCTAAAACGCATCTTTCAAATCTCGAGCTTCTCGAACGAAAACACAAACAAAGCTCATACGTTTACATATTGAAAGAAATCCTAGTCTCAAATCGCGAAAAACTTTCCGATGCTCAAAAATAAAAAACACGACTTCATTTCTACGGAAGCGCTCCTGGCCTCCCTTTCCAAACGCTTATGTCTGACTCATACTCTGAGCCGTCCCCGAGCTGGTCGCGGCTTGAAAACTACTCTGGCTGCCGAGGAAACACAAAAGGGCTGATTCACTATCAGCTCCCCCAAGACGTTACGGTCTCCTGCCAATTTGCGTCCTCGCGCCCCGCTTTCAACACAAACTCGATTGACCGCGTCGCTACTCCCCACCTGGTCTCGTCCTGCCACATTGCGTTTCTTCGAACTGCACGCTGAGCTATGAAAAGAACTACGGAACGACGAGGAGCTTAACAGCCTCGTGCCCTCTGTCCGCGTCCGTGCAGAACATTCTTCGCGGTCCCCCTTTGACCGGTGGCTCGAACGTTCTGGATGCGTCAACATCGTCCTAGACGACCGCACCTTCTTCCTCGCGCCCTGCCCTTTTGGGTTTCTCGCCATTTTTGGCGGCGCTACGTTAATTACCGACTTTCGGTCTTTACCGCGCTTCTTTTTACGGCGCTTTCTCTTTGCACTCGCCTTCATGTCGCCTTCTCGTGCCTCGTGCTGGCCGGTACACATTTCGTCGGCCCGGATCGGTCTCTTACCCGCACAGTCTGAGTGATTCTCACTTAAATCAACACTCTCTCTGCCTCGACCGGCGGACAGCTCAACCGACTCTGGCACAATGCAGCAGGCTTTACTCGAGTAAGACAACTCGCACTCTTGCGAACTGCCCTCTACTACATTGCCCAGCTCACGCTGTGCATCGGCACACAGCCCGTCGGTATCGATCGCTGTCTCACGCGCACAGTCCGAATGATTAACTGAATCATCCCTATCTAGGCCATCTAGACTGGCGGAGAGCCGCACCGATCCCTGAACAATGCAGTTGTTCTCTCGTGGACTACGGAGCTCGCCATCCCGAGAACTACTCTCAACTGCATCGTCCAGCTCGCACTTCACTTCTGCACGCAGATCTGGCTCTACATGGGTGCTCGCGTCTGTCGCGTCAACAGTACCATTTTCCTCGCTAGCAACCTCGCTAACCTTACTAGCGACGCACACACGCGGTAACTGTGCAAATTTGTTCGCAGCTGGCCTAGATGTCTCCACAGTCATCTGTCGGCACAGCACCTCGTCGCTCTCACTCTGGCCTTTAACGGCCTCTGTTGCCACTAAGGCATCGTTAGCAGCTAGCCTTTTCCCTTCGCTTATGAATCGGCAGCCAATCTCACAGGCACTACTCTTCTCGTCGGCTTCTGGCGAAACTCCGCTAGACACTTCCTCATTCTTTCGCTTTGTACTACCTACAGAATTCTCAGACAGCCGTTCTCTCTGTGCCAATAACTGATCACAATACTGTATCTCTTTGATCAGTGCTGCCTTCTCTCTCTCATACTTTTGCTCACGCTCAAGCTTACGTTCATTCTCACGTCTGTGACGCTCACACCTAAGAGTAAGTTCTTGAAGCTCATGCTTCCGTTCATTCTCGCGTTCTTCACGCTGACGCTCACTCCTAAGTTCACGACGCTCTCGCAAACGTACACGACGCACACGCTCCCGTGGCTCCTGTATCACTTCCCAAGCAAGCTCAATGCTTTTATCATCATTGCCACTATCTTCAATCGCCTTTATGATAGCTGGCGTTTTCATCCGTTCGTCCGCCTCAACTCCCAAATCGTCGCACACCAACAACAAGTCTAACCTCGTCAACCTTCTAAGATCCATGGCAGCTGCCCCGACAGTTGGTTAAAACTGTTTTCCTTAATTAATTTGTGCAAATACACAGTGCATCAAACTCCCGATTCCCAGAACTATCAAAATTGAACACACAACCTTTGAGTCTGGCGAATCATAAGGAAAAAAACCGCGCGCTCACTTACGGTTGCAGCACTCTGCCATCCGGTTCATTTGTCCGCTGTTCCCGGTTCCTCCGGACTCCCTGGGTCGAAGGCTCGCTCCTTCTTCGCTACTCCCAGTTTCTTCGGACCTCTTTCGACGAAGGCTCTCTCTTCTTCGCTCTTCCTGGTTCCTTAGGGTCTTTCTCGACGAAGGTTTATCCGTAGTGCTGCCACCAGCTGATGCATTCGGAGGCGATCCCACCGCTGCCACCAGATGTAGGGGTTGGAGGACGGGACGTCGGGATGAAAACCAAACTTGGGAGGATTTATTTTACATTATGTACAAGGAGGTGAGCGACAAGTAACATTCGTACAGTCATTACGGGCCGGCAGCAACTCGGACGCTGCGGCCCGCGGCAAGAAGTTCGAGAGAGGTGAATCAGGGAATCAGGGACTGTCCCAGAATGCTCAGGTCTCTCTGGAAGGCTTCTTATAAACCCTTCGAGCACTGGAAGTCACGTCATGTTTGACCAATGGGAGAGTCCGCTCCGATGACGCCATTTTCAGCCAATGGTAGGCGCCCGTGTCGCGGTGTCACACCTGGCGGCTCTCTGCGGTCTTGCCTCGCAGACTGGCAATGCACTTCTTCTAACGAGGAGAAGGGTAGGGCTGCTCATGCTCCATTGTCCGAGCCCCCCTTCTAATCCCGGCGGCGTACGAACTTGTTGGCACGTGAACTTGTTGCTTTCAACTTGTTTGCTCGGCCGCTCCTCTGGAATGTGCTTTCCTGCTTCTGCATTCCTCAATTAGCTGTGCTGCGTTTCGAAGTGGTTTGGGGAACTCGAAGTAATCGCAGGAAACAGCTCCATATCTAACAACGTGTTGAAACACGTGGCGCGAAAGGACGCTCTGACTACCCTCCAATACCAAATATACACGAAACACACCCGCGCACATGAAAGAAGAGAGAGACAATCAGCAAATCAAAAAGAGAAGCAAGCTCAAAGCAAGCACAAAAAAACACATTTCGTCGCCACCACGGAGCCCTAAAAAGCACGTCCATTCGCCACAAAATCCTACTCACACCTTAAATGTTCATGCAAGCCCCTCCTGGTGCTCACGAATTCAACTGCTAGAAGACCAAAATGCTAAGATGCAGAAAAAAAAAAGCTTTTTTTAACTCAAATACTTCAAACATTTCATTTTATCCGATATTGATATAACGTATTTTCTCAATAGTTCCAGGTATATGAAAAATTTGTGGGCTTTAAATTGTGCTAACAAGAAAGTACAGTGTTCTCAAACGAGTGCGGGAGGAATATTATGCCAGTTTGAGACATTCAAGGAAATTAAGTGACTTACTGTATGCGCTTGCGTGCTGTTCTTCCAGACAGCTGAAGACGGCAAGATGTAATTAACTGGCATTTTGAGCTGTCTTGATATTGATGATACCCATTTGTGATGAGTTTCAAGGGTAAATCTCTTAAGCTTGCGTCACTAGCGTAACTTATAGAGTTCCAAGTTTTATTTAATTTTGTTAAAGTTACAAGCAGTCACTTCGGACTGGTATACTTTACTGGTATGATGCTGCACTGTCGTCTGTGAGAGACCCCGATATATGCGCAATGCATGCGAACCATGCACAAGGGGCGCGTGGTTTAATTTTGACCATGCATCTGCACCATAGTGAGTGCACGAATTTTTATGTAGAGTCGATATTCATTGACGTCAATTCAAATATTACAGTTTCGATCAACGCAACCTTGCGCGTGCTGCACGTGTTTGCTCGTGCTGGTCAAATATTTAAGATTGATATTATTCAGTACCGCAAAAGTCCTGACCTTCCAGTTTTTCTTCTCTTAATACAAGGCGAGATTTGCAAATAGCGAAAAGCGAAAAATAATATTTCATCTGCGTGTAATAATCTCCTATAGAATAAGGGCAACACTGGACTTCAGTCAACCAAGGAAATATAGGCTGGCTTCAGGAAGGGATACTCTACAGTGGATCACATCCATGCCATAAATCAGGTAATCGAGAAATCTGCAGAGTAAAATCAGCCTCTCTATATGGCTTTCATATATTACGAAAAGGCATTTGATTCAGTAGAGATACCAGCAGTCATAGAGGTATTAGGTAATCAAGGAATACAGGGCGCTTACGTAAATATCTTAGAAAATATCTACAGAGATTCCACAGTTACCTTAATTCTTCACAAAAAAAGTAGGAAGATACCTATAAAGAAAGGAATCAGACAAGGACACACAATCTCTCCAATGCTATTCACTGCATGCTTGGAAGAAGTATTCAACCTATTAGACTGGGAAAGCTTAGGAGTAAGGATCAATGGCGAGTATCTCAGTAACCTTCGGTTTGCTGATGACATTGTCCTGTTCAGCAACACTGGGGACAATATACAACAAATGATTGAGGACCTTAGCAGAGATAGTATAAGAGTGGGGTTGAAGATTAATATGCAGAAAACAAAGATAATGACCAGTGGCCGGGCAAGGAAACAAAGAGTTCAGGTTCGCCAGTGAGCCTATAAAGTCTGTGAAGGAGTACGTTTACCTACGTCAATTACTCACAGGGAACTCCGATCATGAGAAGGAAATATAGAGAAGAATATAAATGGGTTGGAGTGCATACAGCAGTTATTGCCAGATCCTGACTGAGAGTTGTTACCATTATCATTAGAGAGAAAAGTGTACAATCAGTGCATTCTACCGGTGCTAACATGTGGACCTGAAACTTGGAGACTGACCAATAACATCGAAAACAAGTTAAGTACCGCGCAAAGAGCCATTGAATGAAGAATGTTAGGCGTAACGTTGAGACAGGAAGAGAGCGGTGTTGATCAGAGGGCAGACGGGTTTTACAGACCATTAGGGTTACAGAATGGGTGCCAAGTGAAGTGCAGTCGAGGACGGCGGAAGACTAAGTGGGACGATGAAATTAAGAAATTCGAAGGGGCTAGATTGAATCGGTTGGCAGGACAGGGGTAATTGGAGATCGCAGGGAGAGGCAGTGGCAGTCTTGCAGTGGACATAAAATAGGCTGATGATGATGATGACGACGACGGCGATGACGATGATGATACCAGTGAGGCGAACTCGGTGAATTTTATTTACATCAGACTTCGTGCTTCAATCAACGCCATCCCTGGTTCTCTGGAGCTAAAATCACCTTCCTCTTAAAAGCAGCCGAGTACTCGTTTCGCGGCCTCACACTTTGCTGTTTCACCGCAGAGAAAAAAAATGAATTTTCGTGATAGCGCGCACCTCGCATGGTTATTAAGTTAGCTCACGTGCTGCCGAAGTGCGCACTCGCTAGTTAAGTCAGCACGTTGTGACGCCCAAGCCGACGCCGTCTTTAGATAGCGCCTCTTCTACGAGGACGATGAGATGGCAGTAGCCATGCAGCAATAACGACACTATAAAGTTCTGAGCCCAGTTTCCGGCGGAAAAAAATTTATTTCTATCCGCATAGAGTACGAGGCAGAAATTTGGGACGCTAAGAATGGGAAAAAAATCCTCGTATTATATGCAAGCCATTACGGTAGCAACTACGCAGAAAAGTTGGATAAAGCTGTGCAAAAATTCGCAGCATTTATCTAAAAAACAAGAAAAACGAAAACAAAAAATAGCGGCAGAACCCATCTTACGATGACTGTCGACGGGAATGCACTAGCATTTAGTCAATATAGCGACACAGCGTATTGCCACCGCCGAAACGAGTTGTGTAAAAGGCGTGTATTGGCTGAAGGGACTCCTCTTTGGCGCTTCCGTAAGAACACTCGGCACCATCTAGCTACGCCGCCGCGAAGCCTGAGCGTGGCATCCGAAATGCGTGGTATCCGAAATGCATGGCGCGCTGGTGCGTGCGAACGCTGAGACACGCGTTATGCGGCAACCGGGCCCCTTCCTCGCTCTTCTTTCTGGAAACGCTGCACCATCTAGTGGCACTGCCGAGAAGTCCGCGCGTGGCGTCCGAGACGAGAAGCGTGGCGCGCCACTGCCGGCGAACGCTTTGAATTGTTCTCTCGCTGGCGCACACTCAGTGACCCAAGTTGGCGAGAGGTTCATTTAATAGCGGCACATGCCCAGCAAATTATAGGCGTGCCTTGCTGAAGCGTTGAAATTAAAGGAGTCTATTGAAAAGCGGCCTATACCCAGTGCAGTTGTGGCGCAGCCTGCTAATACGTGAAGTTGCCGTCCTTGAAGATTCCTTGTGACGTAGGCTCGATTGTGCTCAGCATAGTCGCTGATGGTGAGAAGACGAAGAAGGGGCTCTTGTGAGGAACCCCGTTTTCTACTGCTCTCATTTTGCGAGTATTTTTGCGTGTTTTCGGGAGGCGCCGCTTCCGAGACCTTCGGCGATGGAAGCGGAGTCAGCTAGATGTCCGGAGGAGACCGACGTCCCAGCGTCGAGCGCTCCGAGGAAGCGCAATCACCTGATGAGCGACACAGGCAGCGAGGACACCTTGCCTAACTACTCTGCTTCAGAAGAAGATCTGTCGGATGACGGCGACTACTTGACAGTTGTGAGGCAAAAAGGAAAGAGGAGAATCGTCGCTGCCTCCTCGTCTTCAACAAGGACGACGGCGGCAGCAAAGGCCCATGACACGGCTCATACCATCCTCTCCTTACCCGAGACGCCTACCGACAACCTGAATCGGCTAAACAGGCAAGCCATATCTGTAACACTAGAGGCTCTTGTTCAAAATGAGATCACGGATATGAGAATTAACACCCGTAAGAACATCCTCGCGGTTGACGTCAAGAACAGAGCAGCATTGGATATCTTGAGTACAGGGAAAATGCTGGGCAAGATAAATGTTCGCACCATAATACCACAGGACAGCAATACTATATCAGGTGTGATTTATGATGTCGATGAGTCAATCGACGACAACTATCTGCCTATTTTGGTCAAACCCACCACAGCAGATGTAACTATTATTGAAATCCGTCGCCTAGAAGATTCACGCTGTGTGAGGATAACTTTCAAGGGAGGTAGCTTGCTGTCCCACGTGAAAGTTGGATTCTTTCGTCATCCAGTGCGACCGTTCGTTCCAAGACCACTTCAGTGCCGTAATTGTTTGAAGATCGGGCATGTCAGTGGCATACGCAAAAATTCGACCGGGTGCGCAAGATATTCTGAGCAGCGTAGCGCTGATGCTTGCCATGCGACTCACTTCAAGAGTGCCGATTGCTCTGGTCCCCAAGAAGCATCGTCGAAAGACGGCCCGAGACACAAGACGGAGTGGAAAGTGCTAAAACAAATGGTGAGAAACAACTCAACTCACACAGAAGCCGCCGCCAAAGTGTGACGGCGTCATGTCCGCCGTCACCGCAGACGATCTTTGTCTACTAGAAACACTGATACAGTCGTGAGACAGAAGCTACTTCCTGAGGCTAGTGCTCCCAAGACGCTCACCCACACTACCAACATGGTGTCTGATGACGGAGTGAATACCTCTACTGCAAACGACTGGCCTGCACTTCCGACATTAAGTCCTCCAGTCCAACAAAGGTCGACGGTGGACTACCGACGCACTAATGAAGGCACAGATCACGTGCGAGGTCAGGACAAGCATGTAATCGCCCTAATAACATCTCTAATGAAAGTCATTCGCGTGTTGATAAATGACATGCAGACGTCATCGGCTCGAGGTGCACAAGTGCTGGACGGCCTGGATCCGGTTCTTGCGAGCCTCGAGTAGCAAGCACAATGGCTCTACCACGTCAGCCATTCTTCAGACAAGTCAAGGAAGCATCTATTATGCAATGGAATGCCCGTGGCCTGAAATCCCGCGTTGATTTTCGCCATTACGTTTTCACCAATCGATTCCGCATTGTTGTCGTCTGTGAACCGAAGCTACAGAAACACGTGCGGATCTCAGGCTATGAACCTCATGTGTCATCGACATGTAATGACATTAGCAAAGTGATTATATACACACGGTGTGAACTGACTTACGTTGTTCATCCGGTGCGGCCACATGACAGTAATCAGTATGTGTGTTTGACCGTGAAAAAACAAAAACTTGCGTTTACTTTAGTGGGCGCTTACCTTTCTCCCTCAAGTCGTTTCGATAGGCAGAGACTGAGTGACATAGATGCGACACCTGATCCATGGATTGTTGCTGGGGACTTCAACGCGCATCATTCACTTTGGGGAAGCAACAAGATAAATTCCAAAGGAAGAAACCTCGTGTCCTTTGCTAGCGACCATGAACTTTGTTGTCTAAATGATGGCAGTCCCACGTTTCTGCGCGGCCGTACGTACAGTAGTTGTTTAGACTTAGGATTTGTTTCGCGATGCCTCACTCGCTGCGTCCATTGGTTCGCAGATATAGAAACCCACGGAAGCGACCACATTCCTACCTACCTGAAGATTAAAGGCCTCACCAAATCCGTTCCATCAAATTTTAAACAAACAATCGACTGGCCCGTGTTTAAATCACTTATGGAAGGCGCATGCCACGAAGGCATTTCGTCCACACTAGAATTTGAGATCGCCAAGGCTATGCAGGATGCTATGCGCTCATTTCGGCCATTAGAAAAATACACAGATTTTGATTCGGAAATACAGAGCCTCCGTGCAATCCGCCGGCGAGCGAAGCGATGGTACAGACGGACTAAATCATTCTACGACCTTAGAGAGGCCAGACGCATTCAAAAGAAAATTCAGCGTCGCCTTGCTGTACTGCGAAATCAACGCTGGAAATCATTTTGTGAGTCTCCCGACCCACGTAAACCTCTGTCGGTTGTCTGGAGAACAATCCGTGGACTTCGAACAGCTCCTCAACAGCGTCGTCCATTTAAGTCTCTAGCCCTACATCAAGGACGCCGAGAAGTCGAGGTAGCCGAAGATTACTGCGCAAAGATCGCGGGTCCGGCACTCACGTATTCACCTTGCGTACCTATTCCCATTGTGCCCCCTTGCTCCCGAGATCCTCATATAGACGCTGCTTTCTCCATCAAACTGGAGGCCGCACTTGCTGGGTGCAGGCGATCTTCGTCACCAGGACACGATGGCATCACATACTCTGCGCTTGCAAACCTTGGTCCAGAGGCCAGAGAAGCCCTTTATACAACGCATCATGGCGTGACGGCCTGGTCCCTACAACGTGGAAATCCAGTCGGCTTGTTCCACTCCTCAAGGCTGGCAAATCCCTGTTGGAATTGTCATCTTACCGTCCAATAGCACTGGCCAGCTGTGTCGGCAAGGTAATGGAGAGAATGATCCTTACACGGTTAGAATGGTACTTGGAATTTTACAACGTCTATCCAGAGGTAATGGCTGGTTTTAGACGTGACCGCTCGTCAATAGATAGCGTCATCGACCTGGTAACATGCGTGCAACATCAGAAACATCTGAAACGAATCACTGCGGCCCTATTCCTTGATGTTAAAGGTGCTTACGACAATGTAGATCATCATGCAATTCTGGACGCCTTAGAAGCTGTAGGGATTGGTGGACGCACCTTTCGCTGGATATCCAACTATTTGTATGGAAGATCTTTCTTTATTTTGACTGAAGACGGACCAACGCCATCTAGCTATACCAGTCGTGGTGTACCGCAAGGAGGAGTACTCCGCCCTACCCTTTTCAAACTGGTGCTCGTTGGTCTCGCTGATTCGTTACCGCAAACCATTCAGCTCTCCGTATATGCAGACGACATTTGCATATGAGCTTCAGGCGTGACACGTGTACAAGTCCGCGCACGACTTCAGAAAGCCTCAACGGCTGTGTCAACATACCTAAGAAGACAAGGCTTGGAGCTTTCCGCTGAGAAATGTGCACTCGTTGCTTTTACTCGCAGAGCGATGGCCCCGTATGCTTTGCGGATTATTGACCAAATTATACGATATAGACGAACGCACCGATTTCTTGGCGTCATCATTGATAGAGACTTGTCTCGGAGCCCTCACATCTCGTACATGACAAAGCGTTTGGCCGCCATTGTGGACCTTCTTGCGTTTCTCGGCGGGAAGTCCTGGAGTGCAACAGTACCGTCAATGTTGCAATTATATAAAGTACTGCTTTTTGGCTTCCTGCGGTACAGCTTACCTGTACTAGGAAATACTTGCACTACGAATATTCGCAAACTCCAGAGCGTGCAAGCCCAAGCACTCAGGACTTGTCTCAGTCTTCCCAAAACTACGTCATCGATTGCGACAGGGGCCATAGCCAGAGACGCTCCTTTGACAGTCTACATTGATAGGGATGTCCCGAGAGCACACATCCGACACCTGACTCGGATTCCCTCACACCATCTTGCTTGCTTGCCAGCAAAAAGGCCACTTTCAACTTTTGCTAAAACTATTGTAAGAAATCAGTCCTGCTTGCCATCAGAATTTACGCCCGCTACACAATTATCAGATCCATCGTGGTGCCTGCACCAGCCGCAAGTGCAACTGACAATTTCAGGAATCAGAAAGAAAGCTGGAGCGCCATTGCAAGCTTTGAAACAAGCAACTTTGGAGCACGTTCACAACGTGCGCAGATTCCGGCAACATGTATACACAGATGGTTCAGTAGAACTCAACAGCTCTGCTGCGGCTGTTATCATCCCGGCACAATCTTCGGAAATCAAATTAAGAACTTCATGTGTGACCACATCGACGGTTGCAGAGTTCGCGGCGCTCCGTGCTGCACTTGATTTCGTTAAGCAGAAGCCACCGCAACAATGGACAGTCTTTAGTGACTCCAAAGCAGCCCTTCAGTGAATACGAAGCCCAGTGCGCCACGGACCCAATGAACAACTGGCCTCAGAAATTCGGCACATATATCATCAAAGCCATGACAAGGGACACAACATAATCTTTCAGGGGCTTCCAGGACATTGTAACATCAGCGGGAATGACCACGCCGGCGAAGCCGCCCGATCTGCACATGAAAGTGGTCAACAAATCTTCATTCCGCTTTCGCGAACAGACGCTGCGGCTGAGCTGCAATTGATGTCCCGTGAGTGTACCTTGCCCCTGTGGGACTCGAATGTTTTCGCCATGTGTCGGTTGCATTCGTTGTCTCCGGACACACGGATGCACCTCCCGCCTGGATTACCACGACGTGAACAGACCATGCTCTACTGTCTGTGGCTAGGCGTTGCCTTTACAAACTCATATGTTTTCCTCATAGGAATGGCTAACAGCCCCACGTGCGACACATGTAACATCGACGAGACGCTAGCACACATTATCTGTGTCTGCCCGCGGTACAGTGCTGAGAGACAAGTGATGTGCAGAGTACTGGACCAGTTGGACAATCGTCCACTTTCAGAACTAAAAGCTTTAGGCCAATGCTCCGAAAGAACATCCGCGTTGAAGGCCTTACTCGCGCTATTAAGGTTCTTGCGGTCCACGGGGCTTCACGACAGACTCTAAGAATGCCGCCCCTTACCGCTCTGTAGTGTACGCGCTTTGTTCGTGCTTGTCTCCCTTTCTTTCTATCTCCCTCTTCCACTCTGTTTCTCTTTTTATCCCCCTTAACCCTTCCCCCTGCGCAGGGTAGCAAACCGGAACTACCTCTGGTTAACCTCCCTGCCTTTTTCTGCATTATTTTCTCTCTCTCTCTCTCTCTGCTCAGCATCGGGGAAATGCAAAGGATCGTTTACGTAATTGTAAAGCGACACGTTCCCAGTCGTACATAGCTTGTTCCCAAATTTGCGTCAAAGACGTTCGTTAAAGAGCGGCACACACCTCTAGAAGGGAGGCAGACCCAAAGATTGGAAACCAGTCTCTGAAAGCAGCATCAGACTTCGCACTTGTGACGGGGGGGTGATACCCAGGGTCGACGTTATTCGGGTCCTGGGCATGTTTGTCGAATTCAACGGCGGAAACGGAACTGCTCTGCGCAAGATTATCGCAAAGACGGACAACGCTTTCCGCCTAGTTCGCAGAATCGCAAACCGGCATCGAGGCATGAAGGAAAGCAATCTTCTCAGGCTGATCAATGCCTTCGTACTCTGCCACCTCACGTACACGATTTCTATGCACAACTGGCTCAGAGCGGAGCGAGACAAGCTCAACGTTCTTATCCGCAAAATAGTCAAGCGGGCTCTCGGGCTACCCATCAGGACCCATACCGAGGACCTCATGAAGCTGGGGGTACATAACACCGCCGAGGAGATTGTCGAAGCCCAAGAACGCACGCAACTAAGTCGCCTGGCCACCACAGCGGCAGGTAAACGCATCCTCGAAGAGCTGGGTTACCACCCTGCGGAATTCTCGATGGTCAGTACCCCGATCCCTAGGTGCATTCGAGACAAGTTCGTAGTGGTCCCTGTGCCCCGAAACGTCCATCCCGTCCACAACGAGGGCCGACGCAAGGCCAGAGCAGCCGCCATCCTCAAACAGATCAAGCGACACGACATTAGCGCAAGCTTCGTCGACGCTGCGGAGTACAGTGACGGGAAGACCTTTGCCGTCGTTGTGGTCGACTCGAGCGGAAACATTTCCAATAGCGCCTCGATTCGCACTTCAGACCCCGGAGTCGCCGAGCAAGTCGCCATCGCCCTCGCCCTGCTAGACGGTCGTGGGTCCGAAATATATAGTGACTCCAAAACGGCAGTTAGGGCTTTTCAAAAGGGTTGCATCGCCAAGGAAGCTCTTCGTCTTCTTAGCGGCTCGAGTCCACATGCTCTCGCAAACCATTCAATTCACTGGTTTCCCGCACACGTAGGATCGGTCGAGGGTGCTCCCCCGAACCTCAATGAGTCTGCCCACGAGGCTGCGCGTGACTTAACCGACCGCGCTTTCTCTATAAGGAGCACTGACTCCCCTCCTCTCTACGGTCACAGAGACGCTCCTGCTACTCACAACGAGATTATTAAATATTTCTACATGTCCAGAACGGTCTTTCCACCCCCTCACCCCAAGTTGAATAGGACGCAAGCCGTTTCGCTTAGGCTCCTACAGACCAGCACATATCCGTGTCTGTCCGCTCTTCACGAGGCTTACCCCGACGTGTATCGCGACGACGCCTGCCCGTCCTGCGGCCAGACCTCCACTCTACCCCACATGCTCTGGGAGTGCGGGTCGACATACCCCAAGTTCATCAAGGAGGAGTGGGACTCGCTTCTGCGTAGCCCCGCTCTAGAAAAGCAAATCCTGGCTGTCCGGCGTGCCCGCGACCGGGCCGGTGGGCTAGACCTGCCGGTCCCGACGTGGGACTAGCCGGGTGCGCGACGAGTTCGCGTCCTCGCCGGACCTACAATAAAGTTTATTCACTCACTCACTCACTCACTGGAACAGGCCCAGTGCCCCAAGTTGGCATCAAAGATACTCATTGGAGACCAACACAGACCGAGTGGCACATACCCAGTATTCGAAGTGACCGTCAGAGTTTCTTTGAACTGCGGTACCCTACCCAGTCCCGCGTCTACAGCGATTCATATCGGCGTAATAAACGTTCGTTGAAGTCGTACGTATGTGCAGATCGGCACATACTCAGTGAGCAAAGCTGATCCCATGGTTGATTTCGAACCCTATTACCTCAGCACAGCAGCCCGACGGGCTACCCATTCGACCACGTACTACCCAGTGACCCAGGCAGGCGGGGAAATTGATTAGATAGAAACCTAGATAACAGATAGCCCCTGGAAAATACGTGAAGTACCTTAGGAATGCTAACGCATTAAAAAATACAACATACCTTTTTCCATAAGTATAGTCACTACAACCGGCCAAGATCGAGCGCTCGTACGTGAGAAAACGCAACGCCCGGCGCCGCTGAAGCAGACGGAGGTCCGCCCTTGATACAGCTTTACTGTCATGTCGTTAGTGGTAGATGACAACACTGTATGCGTACTCGCCAGGGGTGGGACAGCTTAAGCACCCTTTGGACATATATTTGGAGCAGAAAAATCTTGACATTGGAGCAGATTATTTAGAACTTGGAGAAGCCCATTTTGTTGTAGAAAAAAAACTCCACGCATATTAGGGCTCATGAGTGAAGTAAGTGATAGCAATTTTTACTCTAATTCCGTCCTTTTTGTACCAATGTAACCCTACAGTGTTTTTTTAAAAAAATGCTTGGATACAATTTAAGAGGGCGGAAGAAGCTGCTGTACCGTTTTCTTGTTGTCGCCAGATACACTTATGTATATTTCCCGCTTCCATGATTCGAGCTAACAGATAACTGCAACTATATATATATATATATATATATATATATATATATATATATATATATATATTGTTACACACGAGGTGTTTAATGCAGAACCAGATGAAACTGGTTGATAGGCGCGGTTGTTGACGAGCGGTCTCGCGGCAGGCGTGGTTCATGACAGCTTGTGACATTTCCCCGCTGGCAGACGAAGCCCGCCGGGTGAGTCAGTCATGGGTTGTAACGCCTCAGACACGCGACGTGTGTCACTTCAGCCTTGGCCGAGCGTCGTCCACTGCTCGTGAGACGCGAAATGCGGTAGTTTACTTCGCTGAGGCGCTGCAGAATAACGTAAGGGCCGACGTAGTGGGCGAGAAGCTTCTGGCACAAGCCACCCTTCCGGAACGGCGTCCAGAGCCACACAAGGTCACCAAGATCGAAGTAAACGTGCACCGGTGACACCCGTCATAGCGTATCTTGGACCGGTCCTGCGATGCTAGGGTGCGTAGCCTAGCGAGGCGTGGCGCTTCTTCTGCTCGACATAGGATCTCATCAATTGATTCGTTGTCATGAGGGAAGTAGGGAAATATGGTGTCGAGGGTGTAGCGCGGCGGACGAGCACACAGAAGAAAAAACTGTGAGTAACCAGTGGTCTCGTGTCTTGCGGTATGGAAGGCATAGGTAATGAAAGGCAAGATACTGTCCCAATTCTTGTGTGCTGAATCGACGTACATGGACAGTGAGTGAGTGAGTGAATAAACTTTATTGTAGGTCCGGCGAGGACGCGAACTCGTCGCGCACCCGGCTAGTCCCACGTCGGGACCGGCAGGTCTAGCCCACCGGCCCGGTCGCGGGCACGCCGGACAGCCAGGATTTGCTTTTCTAGAGCGGGGCTACGCAGAAGCGAGTCCCACTCCTCCTTGATGAACTTGGGGTATGTCGACCCGCACTCCCAGAGCATGTGGGGTAGAGTGGAGGTCTGGCCGCAGGACGGGCAGGCGTCGTCGCGATACACGTCGGGGTAAGCCTCGTGGAGAGCGGACAGACACGGATATGTGCTGGTCTGTAGGAGCCTAAGCGAAACGGCTTGCGCCCTATTCAACTTGTGGTGAGGGGGTGGAAAGACCCTTCTGGACATGTAGAAATATTTAATAATCTCGTTGTGAGTAGCAGGAGCGTCTCTGTGACCGTAGATAGGAGGGGAGTCAGTGCTCCTTATAGAGGAAGCGCGGTCGGTGAAGTCACGCGCAGCCTCGTGGGCAGACTCATTGAGGTTCGGGGGAGCACCCTCGACCGATCCTACGTGTGCGGGAAACCAGTGAATTGAATGGTTTGCGAGAGCATGTGGACTCGAGCCGCTAAGAAGACGAAGAGCTTCCTTGGCGATGCAACCCTTTTGAAAAGCCCTAACTGCCGTTTTGGAGTCACTATATATTTCGGACCCACGACTGTCTAGCAGGGCGAGTGCGATGGCGACTTGCTCGGCGACTCCGGGGTCTGAAGTGCGAATCGAGGCGCTATTGGAAATGTTTCCGCTCGAGTCGACTACAACGACGGCAAAGGTCTTCCCGTCACTGTACTCCGCAGCGTCGACGAAGCTTGCGCTAATGTCGTGTCGCTTGATCTGTTTGAGGATGGCGGCTACTCTGGCCTTGCGTCGGCCCTCGTTGTGGACGGGATGGACGTTTCGGGGCACAGGGGCCACTACGAACTTGTCTCGAATGCACCTAGGGATCGGGGTACTGACCATCGAGAATTCCGCAGGGTGGTAACCCAGCTCTTCGAGGATGCGTTTACCTGCCGCTGTGGTGGCCAGGCGACTGAGTTGCGTGCGTTCTTGGGCTTCGACAATCTCCTCGGCGGTGTTATGTACCCCCAGCTTCATGAGGTCCTCGGTATGGGTCCTGATGGGTAGCCCGAGAGCCCTCTTGACTATTTTGCGGATAAGAACGTTGAGCTTGTCTCGCTCCGCTCTGAGCCAGTTGTGCATAGAAATCGTGTACGTGAGGTGGCAGAGTACGAAGGCATTGATCAGCCTGAGAAGATTGCTTTCCTTCATTCCTCGATGCCGGTTTGCGATTCTGCGAACTAGGCGGAAAGCGTTGTCCGTCTTTGCGATAATCTTGCGCAGAGCAGTTCCGTTTCCGCCGTTGAATTCGACAAACATGCCCAGGACCCGAATAACGTCGACCCTGGGTATCATCCCCCCGTCACAAGTGCGAAGTCTGATGCTGCTTTCAGAGACTGGTTTCCAATCTTTGGGTCTGCCTCCCTTCTCTTTTCTGTAAAGTAGCAGCTCCGACTTGGCGGGGGAGCATCGAAGTCCGGTGGGGCGGAGATACTCCTCGATCACGTCAATCGCCTCCTGCATGGCTTCTTCGACTCTGCCCTCGCAGCCGCGGGAGCACCATATGGTGATGTCATCGGCGTAAATGGTGTGCTTGACGTCCTCGACGCGCGCCAACCTCTCCGAAAGACCAATCATACAGATGTTAAACAATGTTGGGGAGATGACGGCGCCCTGAGGAGTGCCCCGCCCTCCGAGGGGCACATCTTCGGAGCGGAAGTCTCCAATGCGAAGCTTGGCCTTCCTGTCAGTTAGAAAAGAGCTGACGTAGTTGTGGAATCTGGAACCGAGACCCAGGTCTGAAATGGTCTTGACGATGAAGGTGTGGAGCACGTTGTCGAAAGCCTTCTCGAGATCCAGACCGAGCAGAGCCTTGACGTCTCTGGAACGGCCATCCACAATCTGATGCTTGATTAGTTTCATGGCATCCTGCGTTGAGAGTCCGGCACGGAAGCCGATCATGTTGTAAGTGTAAACCTCGTTGTCTTCGAGGTACCCGTTAAGCCTGTTGAGGACGACGCGCTCCATGACCTTGCCGACGCAGGAGGTCAGAGAAATCGGCCTCAAGTTGTCGATGTTCGGGGCCTTGCCGGGCTTGGGAATGAGCACCGTGCAGGCCGTCTTCCATTCTGCAGGTACAATGCCGCTCTTCCAGGACTCGTTTATCTTGTCGGTCAGAAAGACAATCGACGTGTCGTCGAGGTTCCTCAACATTCTGTTGGTGACTCCGTCCGGACCCGGCGCAGACTTGCGGTTGAGCGCGAAGATGGCCTGTCTGACCTCGGCAATGGAGAAGTCTTCATCCAGCTCGGGTCGTGGAGGGCCTCGGTAGTCCGGGAGTTGGGTCGACGGATCCCCATCGCGATGGACAGGCAGGTACTTCTGTACGAGTTTTGCGACGAGTTCATCGACCGTGTTAGACCTGGTGGCTTCGTGAAGGGCCCGGGCCAAAGTATGCCTTTGATTTGACTTCGAGCCGCTTTCATCGACAAGGTGCTTCAGCATACCCCAGGATTTGCCGTTGCGCATCTGTCCGTCGATGGATTCGCAGAGCTCGTCCCACTGCTGCTGGCATAGCGCCTTGCAGTGGTCTTCGATGACCTTGTTGAGCTCCGAAATCTTTCGGAGTCTGCGATTGAGCCTTTGACCGTTCCATCGGCGGAGCATGGCGGTTTTGGCCTCGATCAGGTGGGCTAGTCTGCTGTCCATCCGCTCGACGTCGAGATCTGTTTCCACTTTCTTGGTGGCCGCGGAAGCGTCGGTCCGGATGCCTTCACACCATTCTTCGAGAGTGGCAGGTGCCCTGGCTCTCCCGGGTTCATCACGAATCCTGCGAAAATGGCCCCAATCTATGAACGTGAATTCCCTAACCCTACTCCGAGACACCTTGAAGTTGGTCTCGAGAATGTAGTGGTCGCTGCCGAACTCCATGGCGGTGTTCTCCCAACCCACGTCCTCGACCTTCCTCACGAAGGCGAGGTCGGGTGTCGAGTCCCGGGTGATGGAGTTGCCAATGCGCGTAGGAAAATTCTTGTCAGTGACCAGAGTGAGGTCCATCTCGTTCGCGTCTTGCCACAGGTTTCGCCCCTTGGTAGTGTCGTAGACGTAACCCCAGATGCCATATGGTGCGTTGAAGTCGCCGACGACGACGAAGGGTCGAGGGCCGGCCAAGTCGGTCGCCTTCTTGAGAATGGTCTTGAACTGCTGGCGCGAGTCTCTGGGGTTGCTACATACATTGAGGACGAACACGCTGTTTCTGCGCTGATTCCGCAGTGGAACGTCGAGCAGGATCTCAACCATGGCATATTCGATTCTACCACTCGCCAGCTTGAGGTCGTGGGTGATATGAGTTAGCCGTTTATCGATCAAGGTGCAAATCCCTCGCCCCCCGGGCCGGCCCGACACGGCCCTGTATCCCTGGAGCGAGGCTGCGGAGATTAATGTTTCTTGGAGAGCAATGACCTGAGGTTTCGCAGAGAAAGACCTGAAAAACTGCTGCAGAGGGGCTTTTTTGTTAGAATACCCTCTGCAGTTCCATTGCCAAATGCGAAAACTCTCTTTGGATCTATCCATTATGGCTAACCTGACGGACTACCACCTGACGGGGCAGTTAGGCCTGCGCAAGGAATGGGTCCTCCTGTCGCCACGCTGGGATAATGAAGTGCAGCTTCCTTTAGTATGGCGGGAACGGTTAGCGGTTGTACGATGGAGGCGGATGAAGCCATTCGCGCCTCAGTGGCGTCGATGCGATCTGCGAGAGCTCCGAGGCCCCTGTTGGGGTCCCCGAGCGCAACCTGAATTTGGCGAACGTTATCACTGAGGCAAGCGACGCTAGCGGTGACCTGTTTGAGGCCATCTGCCAGCCCAATGAGACTTTGCTTAATCTCGCTGACTTCTGCAGACAACGCTCCCGATTCACATGTTTGTTTGAGTACTGCCCTGCGTTTGGAGGATGTCGCAGTACCGTCTACCGGAGCTGGGATTGGAGTCTCGGTGGCCGTGACTGACGCTCCGTTACCCGACACATTCGAAACGAGTTTCCTAATCTCTGCCATTTCGCTAACTAGTGTCTTGATCGTGTTCTTGAGGTCGTCGTTTTCTTTGCGTAAGCGAATGACTTCCGCGTCTCTAGCTTGCTCTGTGGGCGGGTTGCTACGAGATGTCGGAGCAGGCTGGGTATTGGCGCCGGGCTTGGGTCGTACAAGATCAGCCCAAAGAAGGGTCGGCTGCTTTCCGCAACGTGTAAAGGCCCGGATGCTGGCTGGGTTATGGAACCCGGGAGGCCCCTGGAACCGGATCTGGACCTGGATCTGGTTCGCAACAGAGATCTTGACCTCGACCTGGCCCTGGAGACGGAGCGGCTCCTGGTGCGACCGCTGGAGCGGCCGCGAGACCTGGATCTCCCCCTGGACCGGGAGCGGCTGCGTCCGTATTGGCGTTCAGGCGTTGCTTGCCGGCCTTGATTCGTGTTCTCCATGGCCGGCAAATGTTCGGCGTTGAGGGCGCGGGACATGGACATGGACAGCATGTTGACAAGCGTTCTGTTTGTGCGCTCGACCAGACCATTAGTTTGTGGATGGTAGGGCGTAGAATGGCGGAAGCTACATGAACACAGACGAAGGGTTTCTTCAACCACTTCCGCGGTAAACTGTCGCCCACGATCGCTGATTACTATGCGAGGAGGTCCGTGTCGGAGTATAACGTTAGCCAGCAAGAAGATAGAAACTTCTGTAGCTGTGGCCGATGGCAATGCGGCGGTCTCACAATAGTGGGTAAGGTGATCTACGCAAACGATTACCCTTGGAGGATCGCGGGAAAGGGCCCAGAAGATGTATACCGACTTGCTCAAAGGGGACGCTAGAAGGGGGAACTGGTTGAAGCAGGCCTTGTGGCGCTTGTGGTAGACGCTTGTAGCGCTGGCATTGAGAGCAGCTGGCGACGTACCGTTCGATATCTTTTCGCATCTTAGGCCAGTAAAAACGTTCTTGAGCCCGGTAGAGTACGCGTGGAACCAAGATGACCGGAAGTTGGGTCATCGTGCATGGCGTGTAATACTTGGTGGCGAAGGTTCTTGGGGACAAATAAAAGGTAGCGTGCACCGGTGGTCGAGTAGCTCTTCTTATACAACGCGCCACCATCACGTAGGCGAAAGCGACTGCCTGCAGGTGACTCCTGTGCTGCCGCGAATAGCGGTTGTAAGCTCTCGTCCTTGTGCTGCTCGGATATCACGGTACCCATATCCGGAAATTCCGGGGACACAAAAGCGATGTATTCATCAAAATTGTCCGCATCACATTCACTTGTTTGAAGTGGCATCTGAGAGAGACAATCAGCGTCAGCATGTCGCCGGCCACTTTTGTAGCAAATAACGAAATCGTATTCCTGTAGACGGAGGGCCCAGCGCGCTAGCCGTCCTGAGGGATCCCGCAGATTCACAAGCCTGCATAGCGAATGATGATCTGTAATCACAATGAAGGGGTGCCCATAGAGATACGAACGGAACCGTTGCACGGCGAAGATGACCGCCAGACACTCTTGTTCGGTGACTGTGTAGTTGCGCTCGGAGCGGCTCAAGGACCGGCTAGCGTAAGAGATCACGTGCTCACTGCCGCCAACACGCTGAACTAACACAGCACCGATGCCTACGCCGCTGGCATCGGTATGAATCTCAGTTGGTGATGAAAGCTCAAAGTGGCGAAGAATTGGTTGCATGGGATGTCATCAGGAACTTGAGCTGGCGAAACGATGAGTCGCAATCTGCAGTCCACTCAAAGGGAACGCCTTTTTGGAGAAGGCGTGTAAGGGGATGAGCCATGTCAGCAAACCGGGGAATGAATCGGCGACAATAGGAGCACAAGCCCAAGAAACTTCTCAACTGCTTGACAGAGTTGGGTACTCTAAATGCTTCCACGGCCACAGTCTTTTGTGGATCTGGTCGGATGCCCTCTTAAGCGACCAGATGGCCTAGCACAAGAGTTTGTCGTTCCCCAAAACGGCATTTTTTTAATTGAGCGCAAGACGTTCCAAGCAGTTCAAGACCAAATCCAAACGTTTGTTGTGGTCACTATAAACGTTCGCCCGAAGATCACAACGTCGTCTAAGTAGCACACGCAAACTTCCCATTTTAAGCCGCGTAATATAGTGTCCATGAACATTTCGAACGTTGCGGGCGCGTTACACAACCCGGAAGGCATCACGTTAAACTCGGATAGTCCGTCAGGTGCTAGAAATGCTGTCTTTTCTCTGTCGTCCTTGTGTATAGGAATTTGCCAGTAACCTGACCGTAAATCGATTGAGGAAAAGTAAGATGCCGCAAAGAGACAGTCGATGGCGTCGTCAATTGGTGGGAGCGGATATACATCTTTCTTAGTAACGGCGTTTAGGCGACGGTAATCAACACAGAACCTCCACGTACCGTCTTTCTTCTTCACCAATATCACGGGGGCTGCCCAAGGATTAGATGATTCTCGAATGACGCTTTTGCATAGCATTTCTTGGACCTGATCGCTGATTATCTTGCGTTCTGAAGGGGATACACGATAAGGTTTTTGTCGGATTGGCTGGACGGCTCCTGTGTTGACGCGGTGAGGAGTTCTGGACGCAGGAATTGATGGCGGGCCATCGTGCTGCGCAAAGTCGAATACCGAGGTATGTTTCGTAAGCAGGGCCATCAAAACTCGACGCTCATGATCGCTGAGTGACTTATTAATCATGGAAAGTATCTTCGAGCTCCCGGGGCTCGAGACACTGGTTGCTCCTCCATCGGGGAGCTCTGTAAGTACTGCCGCCGATACGGGCGAGTCTTCCTGAAATGTGGCAATCTTTAGGCCTTGAGGTATATAGCACTGCCGCTTCAGTGGAACAGTTTAGCGCCAACAGCCCACGCATCCATTGGTCACTGAGACCACGCAGTGCGGAACTAACACGTTTTTCTTGAGGCAGTTCCGATGCACATGTTCCACTGCAGCATCGAACGAGATAGGAGTCGGAGATGAACAGGCGACGGCAACACGCATCGCGGATAAGGCGAGCACAACTGTATCCTCAAACACGCACAACACACTCTCCGGGCAAGCTTCACCTTCAAAGAGCACAGGTGAAACACTGGTGTTGACACTGAATTCTCCCGTCCGGCAGTCAACATTTGCACCACGCAATTGCAAAAAGTCAATCCCCAGAATCACGTCATGCGAGGAGCGAGGAAGAACAGTAAACTCTGCATTAAAATCTTTCCCACCCAAAGACACATCCACGTTACACACACCAACCGGGTATAATTATTCGCCACTGACTCCACGGAAACTTGTGCACTGGTCCCAACGAAACATAACCTTGCGTCCCAGAAGGCCTTTAAACCCCACACTCATGACCGAGACAGTTGCTCCCGTGTCGACTAAAGCCATTGTAGAGGCCCCATCAATCAGTACATGAACCTTATTCTTTAGCATGAAAATAGTTGGAGGCAGTTGAGTCGGCAGAACACATTTTCCAGCGACCTCACCTCCATCGGCCGCGCTGGCTAGTTTCCCGGCAGGGGCGACACGAAACGGCGCCGAGGCGATGGTGACGTGAATCGCGGCCGAGGGCATGGTGATCGGGAAGCTCGGAAGGCTGGTGGTGGCGTCAGAGTACGGTCGGAGGCAGGGGAGCGGTAGCGGTTCCGGGTTATTTCTTCTCCAAAGTAGGTCTCCTGGGCGGTGCATCGGTCCTCTCGAAAGTGGCTTCCTGAACTGGAGTCTCCTGGCCACTGAGTGCGCAGTGTACGACCGCTAGACCGCATAGTCGGTGCTCACGATCCATAGTTTGATGCTCGGCGTCGGCTACAGTACCTAGCTATATATGGCCAGGCATGACACAGCGGTAACACACTGGCGAAGGGCGAACTTCAGAATGCGGATTGAAGTATTCTGCCGAAGACATCGGTTGAGGGTAACGAGGCTCTTCCCCTTGAAACTCGTAGGTAGCGACGAGTCTTCGTGGACGAAATTTATGTTGCGTGGGCGTGGATCAAAACGTTGAAGGGGCGAATCATTGCGTGGTGGTTCGGTCGTAATGTAATGCTGTTCGTCTCTGGAGCCGTTAAGATCCGCGACGTTCACCAAGTGGTTCCAAGTAGCCGAAGGGGGTTCCCAAAGAGTGTCTCGGAAACGGAGGAGCTGCAACGTGGCGCCGCGCAACGTGCCTGTTCGTCATGTCGCTGGAGCTCCTCGCGGACTATCTGGCGGATGGCGGACGAAAGGTCTGGGAGCGGGAGCGGATGACCGGAAATTATTATTGTGTTGTTAACTGTCACGACAGCAATGTAAATACGAAAGGGTTGATGCCATTAGTGAAATTCTGCTGATTCTCAAGAAAATGGTACGAAAACAGCAGACGACAGACATGGATTACTGCGGTGCGCCGAACGAAGTAAACAACTGGCAAACGAAGCGAGCTCGTTCATTGATCACTCGCGAGTGTATGACGGTATTTATATGTAACCCACATGAATTTCATGATTACTATGTATATAATCCTTTTATTCATATAAAATATTTCAGTTGTTCGACCAGCGCTTGTCCTGTCTTCTTTCTTGTGTTTTGTTTGTATGCGCGCTGCCCAAGAATGGAAACCACTTCTGTTGCATGCGCTAGCAGTGGCCGAAGTTCACGCGTGCCGAGAAATTGAATATGTGCACGATGCATTGTGCATGACCGGAGTTCATTCCTGCATCACCACTGCACCGAACGATCGAGTTACTGGACGATACACGCCCGCGTCTTGGTCGCGCCGGCATTGCTGCTGCAGCAGAAATGATTGCTAATATTTTCAGCTTCCGTCTTTTGAGCACTGTTAAAAGATGGCCAAGCTATTTACATTGCTGCCTCTATTCTATATTGTAGGGGACGTACTAGTTAAAGTTGCGTGCGCATGCCGTACTTGTGCTATGCGGCGATATATTTCCGCACAGTGTCCTTGGGAGTCCGTTGTCGCCATCAGAGACAACACGGATTTGCAGCAAACATTTTGTTGGAAATTGCAAAAATTACTTTAGCTAACATGCATCGTATATGCCGTCGATTTTTCCGGCGGCACATACGATGTCGTTTTAATTACCTGCTCAGCGCCACTTACATGGCTAAGCAGACACTGCCCTCTTGCCGCATTGCAGCCATAAAAATAATCGTCAAGCGTACCGATCTTCTTAAAGGAAAATAGAAGCGTGTACGCCGTCCTTCGAATAAAACGTCCACGCACACGCACGTAGGCACACACTGCGCGCGGCACGAAACGTGCGCAAACACGCGCAGAGCAGGAGGCAATCAAAGCGGTGCGAACGAGAGATGGGAGAGGCGTACCACCCGCTAGTTGAATTTTGCCCCGCATGCGGCGCTCTCAACGCCGGTGCAGCAGCGCCGCTCGTGGTGCCGTTCTTGTCTATGCAGTTTACTCCTTTCCATTTGAGTTTCCACATAACATATTTATTTTTTCCTGGCTTAAAGGGCAACTCTGGTATTTTTTAACCATATTAGAATATTGTCATTTTCAAATTGCATCAATTGGCAGTCGTGTCACCGGTAAGGTGGTTCAATTTGCTTAGAAATTCATCAATAAGCTCAAATAACCAGTAAACGGGATACCGAAACCGAAACGGTTAGCTGCTTCATATGACGTCACGATGAGTTAGAAACACGCAGTACACGGGTGTCTCCTGATGCCACAGGGAGCTTTTACATATTTTCCGAAGACAGCGGCGGTGTAGTCTCCGACGTCACAAACACAGGGCGGCCAGTAAAAAGTAATGAGTCGGGAACGCAACCAATCTTTAAAATTCATTTTCGTGAAAACTAAATGATTTGCAGCCATACTGTTTGGCATAGATAATCGGAATGAAAACGAGAACGTATATTCAAACTTTTATTAGGATCAGTGGATATCGAAAAACTCTCGGAGTTGCCCTTTAATGACAAACGCAGAAGCCACCGCGTGGCCAAGAAAATTGCGGTCGTGATTCTACTAAAGTCCCTCAAACTTCGCAAAGTAGTGCCACGCTTTGAAGAATGCCGCCTCCTCCTCGCGCGCTCTGGCCGAGGCCGATGCCGCGTCGCTATTGGCCTAATAGCATCACGTGGGCCCTTGCGCCGTGCATCAGCGCCATTTTCACTCGAGGAGCGTCTACGGAGTGGCGCGGAGCGCATGTTGGCGCCGTTGCTAAGTTCGAGCAGTGTAGGCGACGCCACGGTCGTTGAAGGGAGCGTAAAAGGGAGGAGAAACGAGGAGGCGTGAAGGCGGCCGGAGGAGGAGAGTGTCGCTACTTTACGAAGTTTAAGGCGCTTTAAGTTCTACTAGTGTGCCTCTGGCGCCTTTAACGCAGTTGCGATGCGGTAACTCACAGATTTCAGTCTTTGCTTCCAAAGGATTCCCATTAGCTATGACTAAGCTTTACTTCTACTGTTGTATGGTCCCCTTCATAGGTGGAGTCTTCAGTTTTTTTGTCTGGGGGAAGGGGGTGGAGTTAGGGCTGAGGCCCGACCCAAGCATTGAAACTCCCTCGGACGTCTAAATAAGATCCCGACGTCCAAGTCCAAGAGCAGTCATACTGGGGACATCCAGTGGATATCATTATCGGACTAATTTTCACATCCACTTCTTATCCTCCTACGGACGTCCATAGGTCATTCGTGCTGCAGATTTTGCCAATGTCCCAAGCCGGACTCCGTTCGCATTTTGGTGATGAATTGCTGCGTTACTGAGCATTTCTGCACTTGCAAATGCCAACGGAGAACTGGCATTGAGTTCATTCAAGCTATGTGAACCACATCTATCTTGGTTCAATACAGACATCAACGTTTGTACGCGAAATATAAACCAGTCCCTCAAACATGCAGCATAAAATGAACCAAGTTCGATCGAATTTAGTTTGTTTATTAGGATTTTTTTCTTCTGGTGAAAAGCATGCAGGTATCAATGAAGCCAGGTTTCTGGACTGGCTCTAAAGCACAGCATGATCGT
Source organism: Dermacentor albipictus (assembly GCF_038994185.2). NCBI lineage: Eukaryota > Metazoa > Arthropoda > Arachnida > Ixodida > Ixodidae > Dermacentor > Dermacentor albipictus. Next base: position 474,622,309 of record NC_091821.1, read on the forward strand.
GAGCTACCAAGCTTGTGTGACCATCTCAATATTATTGCTTGCAGAGCCACAGAAACTTTGCCGTGCTGCAGTGCTCGAGCGTTATCAAGCATGTTCCTTTTCGGGCCATCACACGCGCCACACATCGATGTGACCAGAGACCGACTGTCCCATAGAATAGTTGACGTGCATTCACGATGCTTATTACATTATAACAATTAACAGCAGCCACACATTTGGAAACTCAGAAACATTTTGGTCATCTCTGAAACTGCAATGAACAGTGAATGCCTGCGTTCTCTTTGTGTCTCGTATTCCATGTCACAGTTCGAGCTTTTTTTTATGTTCCCTGATGTTAAGTTGAAGAATAAGTGTACTGCAATGAAAGGAGTGCACTGTCTGGTCCTGCCCACCTTGATGTTTCTAAGGATATTGACACGTGTACTTATCTTTATCGGGCAACCACGTTAGTACCACAGTAGATACTCTCATATTCTGTGATCACATTTCACTGTTGCAGGGGTCTATAAATATTATGCTAGTGTTGTAAAAGCTGTCACCTGCAGCCTTTGTCTTAGTTTGTGCTAAGTTATTAATACTTATTACAATGTAGGACTGTCACATACATCCTTTCTGTGAATTTTATAGGTTTACACTATCTTGTCTTGTGACCAGTTCTGTTTGAGTACTTGCACCATTTGCATTACTAGCAGCCCTCTGCACATTAAACCAAGTTTTCGTACTAGAAATTAATAAAAATGTATGAAAGTTATTGTCAATTTTATGTAAACAGCTTGATTTTGGAATCTGTGCTCTATAGGTGCAAGTTGTATGTTCGTTGGTACATGTAAATACTGCATCATCTTTGCAGCACAGATTCTACAGAAGGTTAATTTTTGCACCAACTGCGTGATTCAGTCGATTATAAATAAAATTAACATCCCGCAGGCACCCCTTAATGGTCCACGGTTCGTCGTACGGATGTCTGATGAATGTTAAGCAATGGAAATAAAACGGACTTTTGCGTCCGTGAAACATCCGTACCATATCCATTCTAGACATCCGCGGGACACCCCTCGGACGGCCAATTATTATGCGCCTGGTAGTCCTGCGGATGACCGCCATATGCCCTTAGGCGATCTGCGAACATCCCACGGATGGCTAAGATATCCAGAAGCGGTAGTCCAGTGGACGTCCAGAGAAGTTGGAATGCCCACTGGGGACCAGCCTACTCCCATATCGCCCACCTATTTTCCCTCGCTCCCTCTCATATAATACAAACACACGCACCTGTCTCTCTACACTCTGTCCACTCTCTCAACCATCCCCTATATTTTGTGAAGGCGCTGCTTTTACTTTCTTTTTTCTCTTTTTTGTACCTTGCTTGGCTGATGGAGGTCGCATACTGAAAATGCAAGAGCAAACGAAATTCGCCGCAGGTCGCCTTCGTGAGGATGATCACTTGACAAATCACCGTGGTGCAATCATGGCCCAATGAATCAAACACAGTCTATTCTTATCGACACAATAAAGGGAAAACGGACACGTACACACAATTTTAACAGAAAGCAAAACAATAATTAAAAAAAAAGAATTTTTCAACGGCTGTTCAGTATAGCCACATAACTCGCCATTTTTGGTTGTGTCGTCGAAGTCTGCCGTCAACTGTAATTATCAATTGCCGTTCAGCCATCACGGATAACTTTCCCACGACGGTGGCCCTATAGGAGTGCTCAGTGATGCGCTCCGACTTCTGAAAGCTGCAGTGAGATGTAGCAGGTATGCGGCGGTCATTAGCAGGGTGTCTCATCCCGCTGCCCAGACAAAACAGCCGGTGTGACCTTCCAGCATGAAGTCTTTTGCTTAAGCTTTCTGCTTCACCAATACACGTTGCCTGACAGTCAGAACAGTTATTGCAGATGACCTGTTGAGCTCTCTCTTCATACACAGTCCTTGGGCTGAAGGGTTCGTCTACAAAATCAATTGTTCCGGCTGTCAGGCAGCCTACATTTGTGAAGCAATAAAACCTAAAGAAAAAAATCTCACAACACAAACCAATGTTAGAACCTTCACTCGATTGTGCAACAAGACACCTTGCCAAGCATTCAGAAGATGTGGTTCAGAAAAGTGCATTCCAAGAAACCGAAATTCTAGCCACAGAGACTAAATAACAAAAACAACTGTTATTCAACAAGAAAGCCATTCAGGCTGTCAACAAGAACCTCATTTTGGCAAACGAGAAAGCTCAGAAGGCAAAATGCAAAACCGTTTATTTGTAGGAAAATATAGGCCTCACCAAGATTGTGAAAGATGTCAAACAATGTAAGGTGCTTGCTCTAGAGGGTTTTTTAACCGCAGAAACGCACAAACCGGATGTGCCATTCTGTACAATAGTCAGTGAAACCAAGTGTTGGCAGGTTTTGGTTAGCCGCTTTTTGCAAAAACAGTTGAAGCATTTAACTATTGATGATCCTTATGGCATAAATAATTCTTTTGATATGTCGTTTCCTTTCCGGAAGACAACCATTCAGTAGCCGACGTTTTTCCTGTGGACGTCAAAGATGTTTGTTACTCAATACTGCATGATGAGCTATTTCGTAGTGTGATATGATGTGCACCGAAGAAAGTGGCGAGGTATATTTTCGCAATGCAACCGGGTTGGTCCTCGGAAAATTTCTCGCCCTTTCTCGAATTTTATCTAAGTGCAACTTTTATGAGGTTTGAAAATAAGCGATTTATTCAAAAAGAAATGTTGTGTGTATTGGTTCGTGTGTGGCGCCTGCTCTTTGTAATATTTTTTAATCAATTGTTGTCCACGCTTTTTTAACAGTGCTTTAAACAATGACTTCGTTCAAATTTTTAGATATGTTGACGATTTTCTTGTGATAAAACAGGCTAAGCAATGCTCCGTTAAGGTGGCTGATCTTTAAACTCTGTTCACTGACAATGGCAAAGGTTTAACTTTCACACAAGAGCCATCTAGGGATGGCGTACTTCAGTTTCTACATTTGCAGCTATCCTTACAAACAGGTCATGCCTGTTGGATGCACTCGCCACGTGCACGTAAGGAACATTTACCTTATGCATCTGTGCACTAAAAGATTGTGAAATGCGCCATTGCTTTGACGTGTCTAGAATCTTCGTTGATGAAATCCTGTTATCACACTGCGAACCAGAGTTTCATGCCACAGTTAAATAGGTAAATAGGCTGCGGGATACCCAAGTGTGATGATGACGTCAGTCTCAGAGGTATTGTTTCAGAAACTGAAAGGGAAACGTCACAAAAGTAACTGTGTTACATAAAAGAAGAGGCCTAAAGTTGTGCTGTACGTATTGCCATAGAGTGGCTCACAATCTAAAGAATGTCGCCACTAGATACCAAATCGCAGTAATGATTTCTGTTCCTCAGAAACTGTCAGTGTTGTGCAGCCATATTATGAAAACAAAAAACCAGATTGTGAAAACAACCACGCGAAGGTTGTACATTGTAGCGTCGGTGTGGCATATAAGAATTTACGGCGTAGAAAAGGCTTTAGGTCTGTGGCAGGGATGGGAATATTTCCATCTCTGTCGCTAAAAGTTACTGAATTAGCGCATATAGCACTTTCGTCAGCTGCTTCGTTCCCTTTTATACCTTTGTGACCAGGTACCCAGCATATGACAGTCACTTGATGGCACATATATAGGGCGCACAATTAGTTATACAGCTCATTCAAACGGAATTCTTATGTTTTCGTAAACTAATTAGTGCTCTCACAGCACTTAATGAGTCTCTGAAGAGAACAGCCTTAGCGACGTTTGTGAGCCTTATGTGTTTAATAGCCCAGAGCGTAGAGTATGCTACCGCTGTAAAGATGCTTGTGTGTGGGTTTATTGTCCCAGATATTGAAAATGAGGGTCTGAGAGCTGTGTAAGCAACACCATCAGCAGACTTCGAAGCATCCGTGTAAAATTCAGCACAGGAATACTTCTCTTTTAGTTCAAGAAAATCTGATTGTATGTGAGCCTCAGGCACTCGTTTCGATATTTCTAAGAAGGATATGTCAAATTGGATAGTTTGCCACTCACAAGGTGGTGGGAACGAAGTAGGAACCATTAGGATATTTTCTAAAAAAAAAAGGGACGCCCGTTCCTTCTGACAGTGCTTCCAATCGGAGGGACAGAGGAGGCCTGGTGGCTGGGCGGTTACGGAATAGCCTGGCAGTGGACAAGTCGCTAATTGTAAAATGACATGGATGCTGAATATCTGATTTAACTTTCAGGGCGTAAGAGAAAGATAAATATGCTCTTTGTAGATGAAGAGACCATTCGTTGGATTCAGCGTACAGGCTCTCTACAGGACTAGTGCTGAAGGCACCTGTAGCAAGACGGATACCCAAGTGGTGAATCGAATCTAGCATCTTCAAGGCACTAGGCGTAGCAGAGTTATACACTACAGCCCAGTAGTCAAGGCGTGACCTTATCAGACATTTATACAGGCTCAAAAGGCATCTCCTGTCACTTCCCCAGGATGGACGGGACAAAAGCTTCAGAAGATTCATTGTCTTCATGCCCTTCGCCTTAAGACATTTCAAGTGGGGGATAAATGTTAATTTAGTGTCTAAAATGGGGTCCAAAAATTCATGTTCATGGCTCACAGGGAGCTGTTGTCGATTAACGTAAATATAGTGGGTTCAGGTAATATACCTCTCTTGTTCGAGAAGAGAACACTGCTTTTTTGCAGGTTTAATTTAAACCCATTCTCGTCAGCCCACGTTGAAAATTTGTTTAGCCCAAGCTGTACATGTCGCTCACAGATGGAAAGACTACATGATTTAAAACCTATTTTTACGTCATCTGCATACACAGAACAAAACATTGTACGCGGTGTGATAGTATAACGTGAGTTCATTTTTACAACAAATAGAGTGCAGCTAAGCACGCCCCCTTGTGGTACACCTGTTTCCTGTGTAAATAGACGAGATAGCACATTACCAACGCTGATGCGGAACGTGCGGTTAGACAGGTAACTTTAGATAACATTCAGCAAATTGCCTCGGACTCCCATTTCGGCCAAGTCACGGAGTATTCCGAACCGGCACGTGGTGTCCTAAGCCTTCTCCATGTCAATAAATACTGACAAAAAGAACTGCTTATGCACAAAAGCATCGCGAATACTCGTCTCGATGCGGACAAGGTGATCAGCTGTGGATCTACCTTCCCTGAAACCACACTGTAGGGGATCTAATATTTTGGTACTTTCAAGAAAATGAAGGAGACGCGGGTAACCATTTTTTCAAACAGTTTACATAGGCAACTTGTCAAGGCCTAGCTGTTGACCGAAGTTGGGTCCTTGCCATCTTTTAGTATTGGAATAATTATTGCTTCCGTCCAGCCGGATGGAATGCAGCCGGCAGAGAATACAGAGTTGAATAGTGACAGTAGTGTATTGTGGGTTTCAGGGTGTAGGTGTTTGATCATTACATACAATATTCGGTCACTTCCTGAAGCGGACTTGTTACAGCCATTTAGCTCAGCCTGAAATTCCGCCATGCTAAATGGGCAGTTGTAAGGTTGGTTGCTATTTCCTTTCCGACCCAGAGGCAGTCGTCCTGCTTGTTGCCGGTATCTCAGAAATTTATCTGAGTAGTGTAGTGGGATGAGCTAGAAATCCTTTCAAAATGCACCCCTAGAGAGTCAGTTTGGTCAATGAGTGTGTGTCCTTGTGTATTTGCCAATGGTAGAGGATGAGTTCCGCGGCTCTTTATTTTGTTACTCTGTTCCAGGCTTTTCTTTCGTCTGTATATGAATTAATACTAGAGATGTACTTTTGCCAGCTTTCCCCTTTGGCAAGGCGGCGCGTTCTTCTACCTTCTGATTTTATTTTCTTGAAGCTGATCAAGTTCTCGGTAGTTGGGCATTCGCGAAGGCGACTCCAAGCCTTATATTGATTTTTGCGGGCTTCCTTACACTGCTCATTCCACCAAGGAATACGTCGTTTACAAGGTGATCCATTCGTTTGAGGGATACATATTGATGCAGCTTCAGTTATAAATGCCGTCAAATATGACACTCTATAATCGGTTGAGAGAGTACAGATGTCATCCCAGGTCAAATGTGTCCGCTCTCTGTATCGTTTCCAGTCAGCACAGTCGACCTTCCAACGGGGCAGATGTGGAGAAAACTTATCGCTTTTTGTTAATTTTAAGAGAATTGGGAAATGGTCACTCCCATATTAATTTTTGATCACGTTCAACTCCAGGTATGGCACTAGTGTACTTGATGTTATACTTAAGTCCATAGATGAGAACGTTTTGTTCGCCACGCTGTAGAATGTGGGTTCTTTCTTGTTTATATATAGTAAGCATGCATTGGAGGATAAAAGGAAGTTTTCTAATAAGCACCCTCTCGTATCAACGAGAATCTCCCCAGAGGGTGTTGTGTGCATTTAAATCGCCTACTACAATGTAAGGTTCGGGGAGTCCTGCGATAAAGCTCTCGAATTCTGTTCTGCTCGGAGGAATGTAGAGAGAGCTAACTGTGACTAGCTTACCAAATAGCACGGCTCTTATTGCCTCAAGGGGCGTTTGCAGATGTAAATGCTGGCAGGCGATACCCTTATCAACTATAATAGCAACACCACCTGACGAGGCGTAAGCATCACTGCGATCTTTGCGGTAAATGGCATATTGTTTGAGAAAGTTAGTATGTGAATGACTGAGGTGTGTCTCTTGCACACACAGTACCCTTGGATTAAATTTGCCAAGAAGTTCCTTAATGTCATCAAGATTGTGTATTAGACCGCTCACATTCTAATGCATTATCTGTGTGGCCTTATTGGAAGTGTTTTATGGTGTGTGTCAAGAGAGGTGGCTCACGAGACCTTTCCAGGCCCCTTGATGCGGGGGTATTCTTTTTTGTTGGCGTGCTCCAGGGAGCAACGCCGTTCCTTCGGCGTCTGAGACGCCAGAGAAGTTTTTGTAACATCCATCGCCTCGTCAGAGGCGCTGGATGACGCCCGCTCAGCGGGTACGCTTGGGGTTTTTTTGGGCCTGTCTGCACGAGCAGTTGCCCCGAGACCGGCAGGGCCGGAGGTCTGCTGCTCCCGCCAGGGGGGTGGGCTGGGGGGGGGGAGGGCTGATGGCGTAACCGCCGTCACACTCCGTGTGACATGCGCGGCCGCCAGAGGATGTGGCACTGCCCCCCGGCGCGTCAAATCCCTGTAGGACGGATTCGATTGGTTGTGGACAGAAAAACGCTTGCGCGCTTCTGGAAAAGAATGTTTAGTTTGACCTTCAGTTCGATTATTTGTTTTTCTTTCTTCCATGACGGGCACGATCGCGAATAGGCGGGGTGGTCTCCATCACAGTTAGCGCAGTGGGTTGTGGAAGAACAGTTGTCTGATGTGTGGTCTTTAGATGCACATTTTGCACAAGTAGCACGCCCTCGACAGCTCTGAGACCCATGCCCAAAACGCTGACACTTGAAGCATCGGCGCGGATTCGAAATGTACGGTCGTACGCATAGTTTACAATATTCCGCCTCTAATGAATCAGGCAGTTCACTTGTTCCAAATGTTATTATTAGATGCTTTGTTGGAATTTCCTTGTCATCGTACCTCAACTTAATTCGTTGCACCTTTACCACGCTTGGTTCTTGCCATCCTTACAACAGCTAGCTCTCACTAAGTTCAAGGAGGTCGTCATCAAAAATGACACCACGTACAATGTGCATTGACCGGTGGAGGCCCACAGAGACAGGAATGTCACCAAACGCAACAAGTTTGGTCAGTTTGCTGTATTGAAGCTTGTCACGCACTTACAGAAGATGGTCGCCGCTTCCCATCTTAGTTACTTTGTAACCAGTGCCGATTGCTTCTGTCAGACATTTTGCGACCACAAATGGGGATATTGCACAGACTGTCTTGGTTTCGTGTTGACTATGTATTACGTGGTACTTGGGAAATATTCCTCTTGGTTTCATAAGAAAGTTGAACGTTTCATTGGTGTGCCCCCTCTTCAGGGAGCGATCAGGGAGTGGGGGGAAATTTGAATCCATATAAAGGATTACTGTATTCGGCAGGAATGCCCGCCGCCCACCACGGAGCCCAAGCTGGGGACGTCACAGCATTAGAAAAATTCTATTCTGCGTACGCCAGCGGTACGTTCCCGCTATAACCTAATATATATATATATATATATATATATATATATATATATATATATATATATATATATATATACACCCAGGATTGGATATATTACACAAAGTAAACCCTTGCCGCCCAGAAAATAGGAAGTTAAAAGAAATGAACAGAATACAGGAAAGATGGAAAGTGGGAGAGAAAGACGAAGAATGGGGAGGAGGACAGGAAAAGGCGACTGCCGATTTCCTCCAGGTGGGTCAGCCTGGAGGTGCCGTCTATGTGAAGCAGAGGCCAAAGAGGTGTGTTGCTTCTGCCGCGGGGCCTTAAGGTCCAAACACCCAGCATCAGCTCAACCCCCAGGATTCCCCTTTCCCCAGACACGGCTAAGCTGAGCACAGCTACACACGGGAGGGTCCAACTCTCGTGTGCTCGGGTACGTGGTGCCGCAACACACCAAACGCCTGTTGACGCAGGCGCCCCTGTGGGGGAGCGACGCAATAAGATGATGTCAGTTGAGAGTAGCGCCTTGTCCCGTTGTCTTTCTTGTGTCCATTGTTTTGCGCTAATAAAAGTAATTATGGATTCGCATCAACTAGCCCGCCAATGCATTGTGCTGAAATGTTATTGGATTCATGGTACATTAAAAGCACTAAGAGCAACTTAAACTGTTCCAAAGGAAACCTCCACTTGGTGTGCATTCTTGGTTTATGCATAGCGAGAAAAAAGTGGGGGGAAAGTTGGCCAGCAACGAACTGTCAACAGCCTCCGACCCTTCCTCAAGCCTACCAATTTCGCCTCACTTCATCGGTCATGGACACGCGAGGAAAGTCAAGCCTCCCCAATGAACGCTATCATCCAGCCTCGTCTCGATGTCTGGTGCTCCATGCTTTGCCACTGGATTTCCAACCACTAACATGTACCAACTGGCCCAACTAAACACTTTCGTCACTCCTCCATGAAGATGGAACCTACATGGTTTCGAAAAGACTGGAACAATAAATTCATTTTCTGGTTGGAACAATTCTGAAGTCCTAACCAGGCCGTTCCACTCACAAGGAGGGAGCGTAATATGCCCCTCCCTTTTTGCAAACAGTGTGACGTCGCTGCAAGTGCCCCTCCCATCTGCTGCACCTTCGAAGTGGGCGCTGGTTGGCGAAAAATGTTCATGCAAGCTATTCTTTCTGCATAAGAGCGCTGCTTGTATATCAACTGCCGCGATTGTAATTCAGACATACTGCTATTTTTTGAAGTGACCGCATCGCTGAACTTTCTTAGAAAGTATAGTCGTCCCCGTTTTACCGGCTGCATGGTTCCCTTAAGTCAGCACGTAGTGATTTCGTAAGACTGTGCCTCTTCTGTAGATCAAACAGCCACAAAAATCTAGTACTCTTTGAAAGCGAACATTTTATCACAGATGATGCACATTTTCACGGTGCCGAAATGATACTTTGCTTAAATGACTGGTCTTCATTCGAAAATTTATATTGCATTGTCGTGAAGGTAGTCATTTTGTGCGCCATTTACACTGCAGCTTTAAACGATATACAAAACGAACTTCATCTACAAATGTCAGCCATACCCATCACCGCAGCTCAGTGGAGCAGTACCAACTGGCAGCGCCTAAACTCAGAGCAGGGAGGCAGGGGCAGTACGGCTGCATCAATGGACCTTTCCAGAAATGCCCGCGCACCATCATCGGCAACCGCACTGCTTGGTGGTTAGGCACAAGGCATTGTGGGAGAGAAGGGCGCACACGGCTGCGCACGACTCACACGCGGCCTAGTGAAGAGGCCAGCGTTCCGACTTACCACACTGCCTTGCGGCCACCACTGATGCATTTCTGGAAAGGTCCACTGGCGCAGCTGTACTGTCCCTGCCTCTCGCCCAATACGAATGGGCTTTCATAGGTTAGCCCCTGCATTCAAAACGTACGTAGTTCCGCTTGTTGGAATTATTGCACAAACATTGAGGATTTCCGTGCCTGTTTACGAAGTGTGAATCGCATGAAGTTGATCTGTGATACATTTACTGCTTGTAGACGCCGTTTCTGCATTGCAATGTGCAGTTCCCATGGGTCAACCATGATTAAATTCAATTTATACATATGCAATTGTGACTCGTGATGTCACCTGCACAAGAGATGCATTTTCAGCTGCATTTACAGTGTCAGTAGCATGTGACATGAAATTGGTGTATGTGTTGCTCAACACTATGCAACAGCTGATGTGCAACAATGTGGACACGTATATTGGAAACTATGATATGAGATTTCAGCACCAAGCAACATCACTTTAACTTTATTGGAAAAATATGTACTATTAAAGTGATGCCGTAGCAAAACATCAGTGCCAACTATTCTAAAAGCCTTCATGCCAGATATACATATGCGTTTGCAATTGATCACAAAATATTTAAGCGCGAGTTTACAGTAAAAGTGGAAATTAAAGACAGTGAACACATTGATAACACAATAACAAGTAAAAACAAAGAGTAAATAGTGTTTTTTTTATTTCCCATGAATCCGCATGAAATCAAATAGTGATTTTCCTTTCAGAGGAAATATAATCAATCTGTAAAAAAATATTGTAGTTATCCTGCAAAGATTCGCTACACTGTGTATGCAGCAAAATAAATTGAGGCGACATTATAAGCATAATGGATAATTCAGACTAGAAAGACGCTATCCAGGGAGGCAAAGCCAGCAGAGATGCCGCCTTCGGTCATGCCAGTCATTTTTGTACGGACGATGTGCCCTGCCTCGTAGTTCTCGATGATGTCATCTTGGTCCCTGCATTAGAAAAGGAAACATTAAAGATTAAAGTGATTTGACGAGTATTATCAGTAGATTACTCTTCCACAACCCTTTTTGAAAAAGCCCCTCTTAAATTGAGTCGAGGTGCAATAGAATGGAAGAGATACATAAGCGAAATATGGGCAGCAACGCTACCTTGCAGTTCCCATATCAGCACGCAGTAACATCGCATATTTTAATGGTGTCAGCTCAGGCCTAGTTAAATCAGGGTGTCTACCAAGTTGACATTTCCAAATTCGTTGAGTTTTCCAGGTCTTCCCCGAGTGCCTTTGCAACATTCCCTGAGTGACACAGAACTTTGTTTTATGTCACGATTGCCTGACACCATGTCGCCCGATGCTGTCACTTTCTAGTAAGTATGCTAAAAAAAAAAAAGATGTCTTAATCCAGTTTGAATAGTAAGGAGTAGCATTTATTTTATTCAAAAAGAAATCAGAAGGGAGGGGTTACTAAAATGCACATCGAATAAAATATCTGCAAAAAAGATGGTAAAACTAATTGCAAATCAAGTCGAACATCTTCAAAAACGAATAGAGAGGAGATGCATACAGAAACAAACGTTTTCAAATATCCCCTTCAGTCACGAATTATGATTGACTGTCGATACATGTGTGGAACATAGACGGTGCTTAAGATTTCACTGAAAGCAAATTAAGGTGGTAGAATGACTGAGCATTTTATGATGAGTCATCATAATTACAGAGTAAATAAACATTTTAATCTTGTAAAGTCAGTCGTGCTACATTTCTTCATAAAAAGGATTAACTCGCCAGCTTGAATTACATGCAAAAGTTATTCATTGGCCTCAAGCATTTCAAGAAAGAAAAAAAAAATATTTCGAGGTTGCTACCGACATGCCCCAAGTCAAACGTCATGTAAAACATGGTAATGCCTTCACCAATGTGGTACTCTGTAACGATAGATATCCCTCAGAAGCAAAATGAATGTAATTTAGGTTATCAGAATGTTCAATTTATCCTAAGTTTAATGTTTGTGTTCTATTCCTTGGTATCACTGTACAGAAATTGAAAAGTAGGTCGCGTCTACAAATGTGGATGCTGTGACTTAAGGGGATATGAGTGATTTTTAGGAACTGATATCAAGCTCATGGGCATGATGCCCAAACTTTGTCACAAGTGAGATTCTCTCTCAACAGCTGGTAAGTCAACCTCAACTGTCCTGACATTCAGCGCGTGCACAATGCCTTCGTGTTGCATTTATTTGGTTTATTTCAGTTTGAATGAAGGTCACCTGCATCTCGGCATCAGCCAACACTTTGCTTCTTGAGCTCAAGCTCCCTCAAAGAAGAGGCAGCATGGTTCCTTACCCTATCATTCCTCAATGTGACGGTACTTTCTGTTCTTGTCCTCGTTACGCCGTGCATTCACCCCACAGACCATTTGAATCATCCCCCTTGGTCAGTTGTACAGTCAACGTCCGGAGAGAGAGAGAGAAGTTTAATGATATGAAATGTCGAGAGGTCGGCCTGAGGTATATTCCTCTAGCCAGCTACTCAGCATTGGGGGAAGGGGAAGAGGGAAAGAAAGAATGTCGAAGCAGCTAGGTCTAGCATTTGCCACGGTGGTGGCTACGGCTGCCAGCGTATCTGTGTGCGAGTGCGCCGTTTCCACGCAGTGAGGTAATCAAAACGGTAGCACTGGTGGCTTTGACTATAATACCCCTTAACACACATGGGACACATGTGTCCCCGAAATTGAAACAGGTCTCGACAAATATGTTTTGTCCTTAGAAGGTTACTGGCGGCAATTTAAAAAACTAGTGAGCTTCCGTTATCACAATATTTTATTTCAGTTAGCAGCACCATGATAAAACTCTGACAAAATGTTGGCGGAGTAGTGCCATAAAAGATATCTTCATCGTGGGCAGATGAACTTGTTTTGGGGATTTTTCTAATCAATGAAGGAGGATAATGTTTGAAATATAAAGTGCATTGACCAAGGTGCTCTAACAAACCCAGATCCTTGAATTTAAGCGATTATAAACAACTTTTTTTATAGAAAAAGAGGCTTTGGGCCACATGTGTCCGAGTGTACCGTGACGGAACGCTGGGTACTATTTGGTGGTGCTCGTTTGAGGGTGGCACATTTATGTTCTGATAGCTGGTTGAAGAGAATACATTTGTATATTTTGTGCTATTAGGTGTGGCCGGTTTCCTTTTAGACGAAAGTTTACATTTTACAAAATTATGTCTGAAAAACAAATCAAATTTTTCGTATCGGAAAAATAGCTTATAATATAGGACTTTGTTTTTTTATGTCAGAAACGAGGAATCTGCTTTAGAGCTTGAGAAAGAAGATCAGCAATTTTTTGAAGAAGATGATCACAGCGACGTGCAGGAATCGACATAAAACACCCACACGCTAGAGTAACTCCAAAAAAAGAAAAGAAAAAGTGAAGGTGTGCCAGTCAAAAAGCTTGCAATTTCTGCTCCTCAAAACTATGTGTGCAGTCAAAGGGCCATCGAATGGAAGAAGAGGTACAACACTGAGCAATTCACAGCTGATTCTGGTGTGCAACACCGAGAAATAGAGCGCATTGGCCAGTGCAAACAACCGGATGTTCTTATAACACTAAATACGTTTTGTTGTTATTATGTCAGACAGCTTCGAATAGAAAACTCTTGAACACAGGAACAACATAGGAATGTCTTCATAATGTCGGTGGAAGAAACAAAGGACTTTCTGGGTGTCAACCTCGTGTTGAGCTACCACGTCCTGCCAACACATAAAGGGCAACCTACGAAGTGGAACGAAGGTAAAAAATTAACTATTACTTTCGAGGGTCTTTGAATTCCTAGACACTGGAGTAAACAGCGCCTCCATTATGAATGCCAAACATTGAGCTGCCCAGCCCACTATTCCCGCTCTGTTGTCGCTGCAGTTATGCCAAACAGTCGCACGGTTTCTTATTGGACATTCTTTAACCTAGAGCTGAGCACAAGTCTTTGGCAGATATACAGGCGCATAAGAATGTACGCAAGGCAAGATGCTAACGCATACCAAATAACGAAAGCTCCCGCTTGAAGCAGGTGTGCGAATTGTGCCAACTCAAAGCTTGAAATCCGCACATTTACTTGCCACAACATTTGCAAGGTTCAGCTGTGCCTCCCTACCTCAAGATATTGTTTCATGGAGATTCACGGTGGAAGCAGCCAAGAAGCCCATGTAAATGTTCAGAACCCTTAAGGTACATAGGAGCACATATGTCCCAGAGAGTCACATATAAGCTACACAAAATACATTTTTGAAAAGTGTTCCATAATTGTTCGGAAAGCCCAAATGAAGAAAAAAATTACAATACATCAAAAATTTCTTGGCACATTCGCTATGCACCTAAGGGAGTTAATGCTGTTTCCGACCTGCGGACACGGCAAAAAGTACGGCAAATCGGACGGCGAAGGATCCTTGCCTCTGAAATTTCAGACGTGGTGGTGCCGCGAAGCTGGGCGAATGATCAGGCGTCCGGAAAGTTGGTCGTTGACTGTACACTGGCAACTCCTCCATTCAGACGGCAATTAAGGCGTCAAAGATGATTCGTTACGATCCCTCTCTGTTACTCCAGCCAGCATTACTGCGACAGCTAATTTTCCCGAATAGAAGCATAAATTCCCCGAGTTTTCCCTGAGTATTTTCAGACTATTCAATATCCCTGAGAATTCCCAGTTTTCCTGGTTGGTAGACGCCCTGTAAATGTTTATTGGTAAAAATTGACTGGGTTGTGTTCTAAAAGTGCTAGAGGCTGAACTCAGAGAGTTTCAATAACTATTACTGAGCCACAATGGCCCAAGTATGAAAAAATATTTCGAAAACTGTGACGCCGCACTGACATGTCAGCGTTCAGGTTTCAGTGCAAAATTCAGAAAATGAAACTTTGACCTTCATTTTCTCTTCGAATAATCAACCTATAGTCGTGAAATTAATGAACACAGAATTCTTAAATAGTACTTGTTCAGTCTATACTGAAATATGTTTCTCTTTAGTGTACTTTTAATGCCCTAAGGCAACACAAGGTGCTACTATAACTATAAATATTGCCTTAGTATAAAGTTCTCTATTAATTTTGACCCCATGGGGTTCTTAGCGCACCCAAATGGTGCACATCATGACAGTTCTTGCAGTCTGTCACCATCATGCATGAAAAGCAGTGTGCCAACAAAATTGACCATTCAGCGATGCACAACTTACAGCAAAATAGCAAGTGATCGCCATCACAAAAGCACCACCCCCATGTGCTACGTTGTATCTGCACTTTCTAAACTTTGATTTTAAGCTTCCATTGCTCTATCAATTGTCATCGCTGATGACACCTACAGAACAGGAACTGCTGTGGTCCATAAAACTGAAACTGCATTGCGAGCAAAGTATACAGGCTCAGTATGGGGGAAAATGAAGAAGAAGAAGAAGAAGAAGAAGAAGAAGAAAAACAAAACAAAAAAAAACCAGCTCGATATCAGAACGATAAAGTAAGAAAAAATGTGCAGAAATTATCAAGACAACTGTATTATCATTACATATCTTTAACTATATAAGTCACATTTAGGAGCAGCCGTGTACACGTTTAGGGCATCATGGGTGTGAGAAATTGAGATAGCTCTCGCAGCACAGGCATGCACGGCACGGTAACTGCTACAGCAGATGGGGATGGATGATCTGATGTGTGCACATGTACCGAATTACTGCAATGCAAGTGGTCACCTTTCCATCCCTGGACACACTGTTGTCTTTAGTGGACCCTCCTATTCATTCAGGAGACAGACCTTTATATTTTTGTTTAACAAACGTTGCAAGGCTTACTGGTGCAAAATTCAATAAATAAACAAATAGGCAAATGCAAAAAGGAGTGAATGGACATGAAATATATAGCCATGGGATGCGAAACAGCATCACACTGACAAGGGTCTGATGAAAGTATGTCTATTCAGGCACCAAGATTAAAAGTAAAACGAGAATTTCGAGTTAGTAAAGCTGCGTTCCTTGGCGCAAGTAAAACCTGAGGATTGCTCAAGAACAAGAGACCATCTCACTGCAGGGAATGTGCACGGCGTTTACCCAAGGATGACACCGAAGATGCCAAGTTCACTGACGACGTTGCACATGCTGACTTCGCCACCTGGCCGCACAATGTAGTTTTGGGTGACGGGTGGCTGGATCAGGTCCATGAGAATGTAGCTCTCGCGTTCCTTTGTGCGACCCATTGCCTGCAGTCTGTGCCGCACGTCGTCACCGTACACATTGTTGCCTGCAAACACGCAAACTGTGGCTGTAATCACTTAGACACTGGATGAGGCACATTGTCGTACAGGATGAAGAAGCTTGCAAGGAAGCAAAGCATTGAACGTCATCCCCAGCAGCTTATTCAAGAATGTGAGAAGACACAGGCCACTTACACTTTTCTGAAATGACCCTTGTTCTGTGGCAACTTTGACAGCCCTATATGTGTCGGAAGTACCAAAGGCTGCCTTTGCTGCAGCCGAGTACAGTCTGCATTGGAAGGTTACGGACAGCCTGGTCTGAGAAAAAGATGAATATTTCTGCTCTCTGGAGATGCAGCCTGGTATATTCGTATTTCCAGTCTGTTGTGGTAATATGCCGATAACATAATGTTGTACGGTTTTACTGGCTGCGGCCACAAACTTCTATGAAATTCAATGTTTCCTCACAGCCTGTAGTCTACAAACTTTTGATGCCGATGGTACATTTCCCTTGCACTTCGGTGTTTGCTGCTCGCTGTGCTGGTGCGACTTTGTGTGACGGAGAAGGTGACCTTATCTTCCAAGATAAAGTCATCCTTATCACAGATTACTTCAGACTCAGCGCTGTGCTATATATCCATAGCGATGTTTGTATTCGTGCAGTGCACATTCACAATGTCTTTAGCTGCAGAGTTTTTGTTGCTGAAAGGAAACTAGTAAGTCAGCCTTCAGGGCTTGGAATGTTCAAGCAAGGGCATATAGGCAGCCAGTGACTGCAAATACAGAGAAAGCGTGAAGTCAGGTGCTTTTCGTTTGTAGAAGACGACATGCAGTCTGTTTGCATTGGTAACAGTCCAGTGAACCAAGTGCAGCAGAAAACATAATAGCCTATTCCCTGCACTACACTCGTCTGCACGAGCCTGCATGAAGTGTAAGCAAAAAAAAAAAAATAGCCTTATTGTATCTGTTTCCAGCAGCATGCACTGTTGAAGCTTTCGCAACTTTTTTTTTTGCCCCGAATATAAGCTGCTTGCATTTTGTATTTCATTTGTTTACATATTTCAAATACCCTCAAGGTCAAATGACATTACAGACAGGAGTGGTAAATACGAAACAATGCATAAAAACATTTGATAGTTCCTACTTATATAATATTAGCTATGAGAAAAAAAACACAAATATTCATTAATGAACAGAAGTCCGCAAATGCAAGATAAAACATCAAACGACTACTTCCTTGCTGTATAATGTTAGCTAAGGCATTCAAGAATGTGTGGTGGTCTAGAATAGTTGCAATTGATGTGGGGAGGTGACTATCCTCATATGATGCGCATGGTAGGCAAGAATTAGAAAATACAGTATAGTCTGACAGTGCGGAACACTGGCTTTGTAACTGCGATCTAGTCTATGTAAAATGTACTGCAGGGGAATTATTAGCTGCTTACGTGAATCAGTATCCCGTATGAAACAGGCTTAAACGAGATAATTTAGGGTGGTGTACCAAGCATGTTAGATTAAAGCAAAACTTCATTAGAGTTATGCTAGCAGACCGATCGTAATTGGAGAGTATAAGACAACCAGAATAACTTTGAACCATTGCAAGTGAGTGGATTATATCAGGGTGACATGGATCCCAAACCAAGAAGCATATTCAAGTTTTTCCCTGATAAGTATTTATATACACAGTTTTATGGACAAAGGTGACCTGAAAAAGCTGTGCCGAATGTACCCTAGCATGTGGTAAGCACTGTTAATGATGTATTTCCAGCTTGCAGCTGTGGCGGCGAACGACAGAACTGCGACACTACCGGGCTCTGACGTGGGCACCGAGGGGAGCGTGACAACAGGTTATGGCCGTGCAGGTCATTGCTTCCAGTTGAGGCCATAGTGATTTGGGGACTCCAAGTGACTGCTGAACCTCCTCTCAAACGATGTCAGCAACGGATGCTACTTGAGGCTGTGTCGAAGGGAGCAGCTTGCACAGTTCTTCATGTACGACAGTTCTAATGGTCTCTCGGAGCTTGTCGGAGCCTAAGGCTTGAATTTCGCTCTTTGGCGAAAGCACTTGGCAGTCGTATTGGTGGGTGCGCATTTCCAGCATTGTCCTAATCGTTGTTGCCCCTGCTAAAAACTCAGCTATGGTCTTTGGGGGGTTGCAGATTAGCCCGGAAAAAAGTTCTTGCTCGCTGTCACCTAAAGTGTCGCAACTGTCTTCTCCATTTGAAGAACGAAACACGAAGTCGATATCCTCATCACTTTCGCTATCATCGTCTGACGAATAGTAATCTACTGCATTAAAGCACTGCACGGATGATGCCATGTTTGTTTAAAAGTGCGGGAAAATCTCATTCAAACAGGGAAACCTGAGCACACAAGGAATGCCTGCTGCCATTTACTGTGAGAAAAGTTGTAATCAATAAAAGCGCGGATTTGAAAACGGCTACTGCCACCTATGTTGTAAATGGAGAAACATCTTTTGACAGCCTCTGTTCATCAAAAGCTATGTAAAAAGAAGCAAAGTACACATGACGAGGTGATTTCATCAGATACAATAAGGCGATGATTACTCACTACAAGCTGAAGTCGTCCCTCAAGGGTTAATGTAAGGAGCTTTTTTTGGTAGCATTCTGCATGCTGGTTTTCTGTTATGTATGGTGTTTCCAGATGAGTTCATATAGCCAAGTTCTTCCTAACCTGAAGCAGACCACAGACTTGTTTTGCCCTAATGAATGTTAAGGAGGAGTCCCTAATAATAGGGATGCTATCTTCAAACTTAACATAGGTATAGAAAGGGCCCACTTGCCAGCAATATTTGTAGGCAATTTCTTAAACTGTGATAGCAATAATGTTTTACAGTGCAAATAAAATCTCCTTAACACAGATCAAGAATGCCCTATGGTTAGCTCCAATTATATATTTTTAATTTAATTGGATGTGAAAGCAACTAATCATATTATTAAACAGCTAAAACCTGGTGTTGAAGGGTTCCTGAAACATGTTTTCTTCAAATCTAACACAATGTTGAAATAAGCACGCTGCTTTCAGTGAATACATTTCTAGATAAGTTCTAGAAAATAACCTAATGTGAACAAAGTGCAATGTTTACTCTTCCCAATTCCCTTCAACTCATGGGTTTCCCTCAGCTCTGGCGGGGACTACGACAATGCCCTGCCTCTTGCTCCCCGTTTTCTTTTTTCTTGAGTGCACCAATGGCGGCCTGCCAAAGTTGCTGTCTGACAAGGATGCCCAAAAGCAACAAAATAGCGAAGACTGGACACGGGCGAGATGTGCTAGCAACTGTGCTTCCACATTTCCTGGAAGATGTGGAGGGTAAGTATGCTTGTGCAAGCTGTTGCCTAAAAGTAATTCATAGTCACTGGAGGGAAACTATAGAGAAATGTTACTTGAGCTGTATCAGTAAATTACCCTTTTACAGTACCAAAAAATACGCTCGTGCCATGAGAAGAGGCCTGGTAAGCCAAGCAAAGACAGGCAGTGATGTCGCCTTGAAGTTCCCACACCATCTTTGCCATAACGTCGTGTACACCAACAGTGAATGCATTGGGCCTCATTATCTTTTTTTTAGGTTCAGGATAAAGCATAGTCAAAGACAGAGCTTAGCAAGTTTTGTGAACTCTTACTGCACCAAAACAGCTGAAACATGTGAATATACTCTAAAATCTTCAACGTCACACCAACACGGTGACACTAAACACCAAACACGTTTCAAGTTTCACCAAAAAATTAAACTTGAGCTTTCCTTTTCTCTTCTATTAATAAAACTTTTACCGTGAAATTAAGCAAAATAAAGTTAACTGAAGGATACCTCACCACTCTAACTGATTTAGTGTTTATCTTTAGCATCCTTTTAACCCCTTTAAGTGTCACTGACGTACCCGTACTGTTTCTGGGTTTCTGTCCTGCCGTGTCGCTGACATATCCATATGTTCTCCCCTTTCTCCAGTCAGATGTGTGCAGTAACATGAAGTTGGCGAGCTTCAATGTAGTTCCACCATCTGTTGCATATTTCTAAAACCATATTTTCTCCTCTCTCTGGGCTTTCTCAATCTGGATTTTTGTTAGTGTGCTAAAAAATGTGTCCACACGTGGGTCTGGTTGCGCCATGTGACATGCGCATAGGCAGATGGGAAGGGTGGCTCCCCGACTTTGGGCACTGCTACCGCAACGATTCTCTGTTCAAATATTCGCATTGTATTGCAAGACCACCACTCTTGAAGGTCTCTGCCACCTGTCATATATTTAGAGTATCTTTTTTACCTTGTTAGGCAGCGCTATTGCAGAAGCACCAGAATGAAACTATGTAGAAGATATAAAATGAAGGTAGAAACTTGAGGACTATACTAAGAATAAATTTGCCATTATCCATGTCATTTTTTTTCCCTTCTGCATAATCGAAAATAAACCATTTTGTTTGTTATATAATATCCGTGAAAAAATAACCAGACGCTGAAGCTGCCCCACCTCTGAAAAAAAAAACAACACTGAAAGAGTTAATAATAGTCCAACGGTTGGGATCTCTGGGGATGTTGCTTGGTCGTCTGTCACATCATGCCCCATGTTGCATAATATAGAGAAAGAATGGGAGCCTCAAAAGTTGCAGGTTACATTGAATATTTTGAGCATAATTATTCTTGTTAGATATAACCTAGGCATTTTTATTTTCAAGGTATTAAACGATAATGTTCCATTAACCACTGTTCCTAAGACATATCTTTTTAATGCTGACATTACAAGATCTGCAGAAAGTACGTACTTTACTTTACCGAACATTCGGACCAACTACAACAAACAGCCAGTGCATTTTCCAGTCATATCCCTTTGGAATACACTACCAGTTTCCCTAAAATTACAGAAAGCTCATAGATTTCAAACTGAACTAAAACATTTTATTTTAGCTACTTCATATGAACTTTCTTCAGCATTGCATCATATATTTTTGTGCAATAGCTTCACTCTTTCCCTACCGTGCCAATTGGGCATCGTTAGCCCACTAACAATGGTTTTGAATGCTGTTTTAGAGACCTTCCATGCCACTCACGGGCACACTGCGCCATCTGACATATGGTAGGAGAACAAACTTTCATTTCTTATGGAGTTGTTTTTCCCCACTAGGCAGCGATTTTTGAACTGGCTCTGAAGACGTGTATATTCTTGTTGGGGTGTAAAGCAGTTGAGAGGCTGCCTACGGAAGTGGTGTGCGCACTTAAAGACATTGCAAAGCTTACGATTCTGGTGTGTCTGCAGCTGATTTTATTGGCGGCTCCTACAACAGTGAGTAAGAGAAAGTTGCCTTTACATTTGACTTTGATTCTGAGAGCAACGACAACGGAAGTCAACCCTGAACGTGAGGGTGCACCCCTAGTCAGTGCTCCTCCACCAATTGAAGCCATTCAGCACTAGCCAGCTAACGCGGAGATGTACTGAAACTGCAAGAAATGTCAAGACAGCAAAACACTGCAGAAAAAAGGAACTTACTGCAAGATTTGCAATGTTCCTGTATGTTTCACATCGAGAAGCTGCTTTGGTGCACGGCAAACTCAATTGTAGGGCTTCCAGTTCAAACTTTTCAAGCGCAAGTAGTTTTAAAGAAGCTTTCATTTTTTCACAGATAGTGGCGAAACACTTGATATATTTCTAAATTTATTTTTGCATTTTCCTTTTTGGGTACATGGGTAGCTTTACAAGTTTTGCTTAATTCTATTCTACAATCTTATTTTTGGCAATCTACATTTGTTAGTGACACAAATCTCGTTGATAAATGTTGTATGCCTGAAAGGCAGATTCATTCTGCTTTGCTTTCATGTATTGCATAAAATTTTGTGTGTAATGGTTTCAAAACAAAAATCTAGTCTAACCTACAAATGACGGCCATTTTCCCTCTGGTAGAGGCAGAGTTACTTCGTTACGCCTTTATTATTTCTTTTCATGCATTTTGATGATGATGTTCTTTCAGTTTCTGGAAAAAAAGACATACCATTGTAGTTTGTCACATTTCCAAATTTATTCAAATCCATACGTTGCATTTTGGTCATTTGTATGTTATGACATTTTAGAGCACTTTATAGTTCATGTGTGGTCATAGCTGTTATGTTTAAAGAATTATTGTCATCATGCACAGGAGGCTAATTCAGTTTGTAAGTACAGGCTCACTTTACATACATGGATCTCTTGTAATTCTTGTCGCATTACTGAAATGAATAAACTGATTCTGATTTTGGCCGAGCCAGAAGCAAACAATAAATTATGAACCTTAAGGCAGGCAAAGTGCAAATAAAACATGGACAGTGAAAGCACTTTACCTGCCTTAAGATGTCACCTTACCAACTAGCTCAGATACAGAGCCCAGTTCAATACATTATGTGATTGCAGGTTCCTCGTTGCATGCAGCGGAATAACATTTCACTGGCATGTTCACAGCAGCTTTGCGTACAGAGTAGGAACATTTCACATTGTTCGAAACGTGTCTCACTGCCATTTCAACCTAGCTGGAGTAGTAGGTGTTTTCACTATGTGCAAAATACACTCCATGCGTATATGCACAGATTCGTTACAATTTAACCCTTTGAGGGTCAGTTTTTTTCACCATGTGCGACCGCCCAGGGTTGATATTTTTATTGCAGATTTAAATTCTCCTTAGGGACTTAGAAAAAAATTTACTGCAATTTTTCTAGGGTGACCGTAAAGTGAGAAAAAAATATTTTGTATTGGTACATATGTACTCTTCATTCATGAATAACAACAATAAAGAAGGAAATAAACTTATAAGAACGAAAAATTTGATGCATTGTTATCATAGTTCAAGGCTTTGAATATGCACACACAAGAATATTTCGCAAGACTCAAATGTTCCTGCTCTTACACTAATATGTACATCCATAGCGTTTTCGAACTGCATAGGCGCACTCACTGAAGAAAACTGCGTGGTTGTGTGCCTGTCAAAAAAGCAAAACGTGCGACAAACTTCCACTAATCTTCATCTTATTGTCAACCAGGGGCAATTAGTTTTCGTGAGTCTCATAAAAAAAAAAAGCAACGGAAAGCATGCACGGCGGCATCCTTCCTATGCGCACCCCTGTGAGCACTAAACGAGCGAGAGACAAGTGGTCGCCCTTTGAGCGATTAGTAATGAGATAACCATCAGTTTTGCAAGCACAAGAAGCCAAAACTGCTCGCAGAACAAGACCCAAACCACAGCCCGCCCGCGTGCCAATGCGGGGGCGGTAGTATATAGACACGCGGGAGCAAACTAGCTCTGAAACAAACCATGCAACGAAACTGAGAGAGAGAGGCACGTGAAAAAAATTCCCTGTATTCACACATAATGGCAGCACATGGCAGAAAAGAAAAAGTTAGGAAATTGGTGCGCTTCTTAAACGTACAGATGGTGCCGTAAATGTACGGTGTCGACCATTTTGAACTTGTTTGCAGCGCCGTATATGTGCGTCATTGACCCTGGAAGGGTTAAGAGGTGCAAGCCATGAATGCATATGGCAACAAACATAAATCATGCTTAGTGGATAACTCAACATGACACGGTCACTCTGCCATAGAAATGGTCACACAGTCAAAGCACATGCTTTTGTAGACAAGAGACCTTAGTGTCGTTACACTTTCTTTGTTTTATTTGAATATTACTAAACATAAAAATATTATGTAATTTTAGTGTATTGTTTATCTCATAGTATTTAATAAAAATTGAAAGGGAGTAGTTCTCACCAGCACACGGTCACAAAGACTGCTATTTGTTTTCATCTCAATAACAAAAGAAAAAACAAACAAAAACATCAAAGAAAGAAAAAAAAAAACAAGGGGTTGTGTGTATGCTTTACTCAAAGAGCTCTCCAGATCCAACAGAACCAGCCTTGGTTTTCAAGAAACCCACCAAAGTTGGCATTCATCCTTTTTTTTATGAAGGGCATTCAAGAAAAAAAAAGAGGCCTTGTATTTATCACAGGCTAGCGCTACGCGCAATGTGAAAATTCAAAGTGGGAATTGATTCTACAGTCTGATAACAATGAAGCAATAGGACCACTTACCTCCACCTTCCCTTTGTGGCTTCAGCACATAGTTGTGAGGATTTGCGATAGCTTCCTCAGCTGCCTTGTGCCCTTTCGGAGTCTGTCAGGGTAGGAGGCAATGATATCACAGCGTAAAACACCTCTTGCAAATGTAGGTAGCTTTAAAAGTGGTAGCTGCTTAACTGCCAGCTAAAACCTGGTTGTTGTGAAACTAGCAAAGTTCTGACAATGCAATGAAGAACTCCATCAGAGTTCAAATGCTGCATAAGAAGCTGCTGCAAGATAGAGGGATTGCCAGACATACTGCATGCTTTCTGCACCCAATGCTCTCAGTTATTTTTCTTTTAACGTTTTTTTGTTTTTGTCTAACTTATAATCAATAAGAAAATATTAAAAATTCGATTACATGAAAGCTCTGCAAACAAAGTAGTGGAACAGACAGAACAAATGCAGCTGTCCTATTGAGACCTTGGCTACACAGTTGCTTTTTCCAAACAGAGGATAAGGCCGACAATCAAGTACAATCAACTTGCATTCATTAAAACTAATTATCAGGAGATTAATGAAAGTGAATAAGAATAAAGCAAATGTCAGACGTTGAGTGGTTGACTCAATGTCCTTAATTTAGCACCCCTACATGATACAGACCCAATCTAAAAGGCAATAAGTGATAATGATGAGTACAGTAGAACCTCGTTGGTACTATACCATTATGTGCGATTTCCTGGTGCCAATGATCGGGATCGAGCGCAAAGAAAATTGCAGCAGAACCCATCTCATGACATCTGTCAACAGTAATACGTTATCATTGAATCAATATAATGCCACAATGTATTTAAACCGCCGAAAGGAGTTATGTATGAGGAATGTACCGCAGTGGGACTTCCCATTTGCACTTCCCTAAGAACACTCGGCGCCATCTAGCACTGCCACTGCGAAGCCTGCACGTGACTTCCAAAATGCGCTGGTGTGTGTGAACACTGAAAAAGGAGTGATGTGGTAAACAGGGCTCCTCTCTTGTGCTTCTTTCTGCACATACTGTGCCATCTGGTGGTACTGCCAAGAATTCCATTCATTGCCTACGAGACAAGAGGTGCGGTGCACCGGTTTCTGTGAATGCCGAGAATTCTTCCCTCGCTTGCCACACACTGACTGGCTCATACTCGGTGACCCAAGTTGGCAAGACGTTCATTGAAGAATGGCACACACCCAGGCATTTGTGGAGCAACCTGCTAAGGTTTCGAGTTGCTGTCCTTGAGGAACTTTTGTAACGTGGCTTCGATTCTGCTCAGCATCGGAGAAATGTAAGAGATCTTTTTCATCATTTTAGAGCGGCACACTCCTAGTGGCCCATACCTAGTCGCCATCCAAGAGGTTCATTGAAGACCAACACAGACCGAGTGGCACACACCCAGTGCTCAAAGTCACCGTCAGAGTGTCTTCCAACAGCGGTACCTATCCAGTCCCATGTCTACAGTGACCAATGTCGGCGTGAAAGACGTTTGTTGAAGAGCAGCACAAATGTACACACTGCCACGCACTCAGTGAGCGAAGTTGCTCTGATGGTTGGTTTTTGGACCCTGTTAGCTAGGCACAGCATCATAATACACTACCCATTGACCACTGACTACTCCGTGACCCAGGTGGGATGGAAAACAGTTAGATAGAAGCAGACAAAGATACATAGACAGATACAAAGATACAAACATAGGTAGCTCACAGAAAGTGCATGAAGTACCCTAGGAATGCTTCAATCCAACGATACAATACCCTTAAGCTGCTTTTTTGCCAGTTCTTACATTCCCGGAAAACACATTCTTTTTGAGTGCTAACGTTCAGTACATTGAAAAACTGCAATCATATGATATATGTGCCTGCTGCTTGATTCCATGTAACCTGGGTGCAAAGCGTGCAATCAAGAACAGTAGCTTCTGCCACAGTAGCTTCCCTGCAATATTCACCGACCCGTCTTACGTGAAAACGCCGGTGCGCACTCACTTTCCTATTCCGGTAACAGCAAAACCCCTCCCGAACTGTCACATGCCGCATTGACAGCTATTGCCGCCAACCCTACTGCGATAAACATCCGCTTCACAGTTTAAAAAATTTGTTGCTGGGTTAGGTACTTCGTGCTTAACAACTGAATATGGGTAAGCACAATTCCAAGACAGGATAGACACAGTGCATGGGGCATAGTGCCGTTGGAAGCGTACTGCAAACTTTTAATAGGCGATAACCCAAATGCGCTACCATTCCCTATTGTAGACGGCACAAAGTGAGCGTCATGTTTCACTCTGACGGCATTGTAGGCATAATATTCTGGCGTCGACCACCAGCTCGATTTCGTTTTGGTTTCCTGTCACCAACTACGCAATAGGAAAATGACAATGAGCCTCTCTAGTTGCTAGAGCCCCACCAGCTCAATGTGGTTTCATGTCTTATGCCACAATAATCTGCGCCGTGTGGGCACGTGAAAACTTCCAGTCAAAATGTCCCGTTCAAAGAAGCTGCTGACCCAGGTCGAATTTGAGGGGCGCAAAGATAAGGTTGCTGAAGCCGCAAAAACAACAATGCCGTGCACGCACCACCAGCTCGGCTCAAGTTGGTGCCTCGTGCTGCAATGATTCACACAACGCTTTGCACTACGTAGATGTCAACTACAGCCGAGTCTGCCAAATATTTAGTGTTTTCAGATCGTGATTTTTCCCAGTTAGTATGATTTATTTTCACACTTTTTTTTCAGAATGTATGAACTAGGTTCTACTGTACATAGATATGATAACAATGAAGTAGACACATATCTCTCACGCCAACCTTCACCTTACATGGAAGAGCCCACAGGTTAGAGAGGGTTGGAACGGTGAATGTATAGCTACAGGTGAGAAACCGAGACAATTGCTGAGCTGCGACGACAGCGGTTGGTAGCCGTGGTGACAAGGGTGATGTGATGGTGTAGGAGAAAAGTTCTCCGTGGAATGGTGTATGGACCAAGTTAGCCAGAAGTAATTATTTGTCCTAAAACTTCATTTTATGACCTCACTGCCTGGGTGAAACAAACCAATGCAGTGTGTTACATCTCAGCAAACTTTCCTGTCTTCCCAAATGGCAACCATGTTGGAGTGGGGATTTGACAACAGCAGATGACATGGGATGCTAACTCTTCTGGATGGTGTGCGGTTGAAGTGGCAGGTTCCAAAAGGAAGATGGTGGAATTGAAGCTGATACAGGTGTCCAAGGCAGATAACAGGGTGTGTCCGTATGTGAAAAGAAGGTAAAATCATATCCCAGTTGGTGTTGTCGAGTTGTATATAAATAGAGATCATATTGGACAAAGCTTGACGAAAGTAATGTTAAGGCCATGTGTTTGTGGGCGGTTCACCAATGTTGTGTCACTCACAGGGTATAGACTTCAACAAGAACACAGGAAAGTAATATCCTGTCACAGTCACAAAGGGGGGCATGAGGAGTGTCGTGGCCAGGAAAGATGGCGTGCAGGAATCTCGGTGACCTCAAAGGCAGCATCATAGCCACTAGGCATGGTATCAGCGTAACATTTGAGATGGCCCACAGAGGTAACAGTCCAGTGGACCTAAGTGACCTCTAACAGACACTCACTTTAGTTATACGCAGGTCCAAAGATCATCTAGTGGATATTTCCAGTGGACACTACCGAGCTCACTTGACTTTTCGGCATATCGGGCCGGTGGCTGCGAGCAGAATGGGACTGTATAAGTCCGTGCCCATAAGCTTGAAGGCAGTGGATGGGCAGAGAAAATGCTGGAGCAGACCAGCAGGAAGGGATGCTGTGGTGCATCTGTGGTGTTGGCATGACAAGCAAGAGCCAACATACATGGCAACACTGACGAAAAGGTCATGCAATAAAGAGTAAATGACGATGCAGTCGTAGGGCTTTGAGAAAACCTAATTGGCCGGCAGTCACATTGTCGCAAAAATCTTTTAAAATTTAATAAATATTACAGTAGGTTAGTTGGCTAAACATACTTATATTTATGCACAAAAACTATGCAAACATCAGACCGAAGCAAATTCAACAAACAAATGCACTTGGTGTCCCGTGCTTGCAGTTTTTGTATCAGTCTGGTCTTTTCGTAATTTTTCGCTTCTAACTTGTTTTTAAATTTGAAGGTGGCGCAAGCAAAAGACGACTGAGGCTCACAGGTTACAATTGAAATAGTAAAATAATTACGCGGATCTCACTCACTGCAGAAATCAGTTTAAGTGAAGCTTTTGTAGGTATTTGTGAGGAGCATTGCCCTTTCTTTAAGAAAAATTTGCAAGCAGAGCACACGGTGAAAGTGGACATGTTTTCCTTGTGACACAACTTGCTCAACAGTTCAAAGCTTTAATGCTGCAGACACAGGTGACTGAAACCAGACTATGTCCCCGTTTCATCACGGTGCATCAACGCTGTCCCATTTTGCACTCACAGGCAAGTGTGCATTTGCATTCCGGGCTATTCTTCGCTGCATATTATTGCTGCTACATTTATTATTGCAGGACGCAACATTTACCATGCTTTTTGGTGCTCATTGTCCACTGACATGAACGTACTGAGAAACATGCACACTAAGAAAGCCGTGATTATCTGGCTGTTCTAGCGACACAGTTGACTTCTGTTACGTTACCAAGGCGATAATGATTCAGTGCATACATAGGCTGTAGTTTAGTCTATCTGTAGCAAAGCGACACAGTGGCAATGGTTGAAATAAGGACTGACCAGGTAGCAGGCAAGCGTATCTGTGCAGCAATGTGTTTTTTTTTTTGGCCACTTGAGCAAATAAAGCCACCCATTTGCTGGAAAACTGTCATTTCAAACTGTCGACTATTCTGACCTTCTGGCAGTTCCTGTCAAGTGCGTATTATCGGTTGGTGACAGTGCTCCTCAAGTCAGCCAGCACTAGTAAAATGGTATGAAGAAACCAAGGAAAGCATTGCTTTGATATGTAGGAATAAGGCCCCACCTTGAAACATAAAACTTGAGCCACTGTAAGTGGCTGTTTGGAGGGCCAGACTAAAGTAGTGTTGCTGTTGTAGCCCAGTGAGCAGGGCACCTGCCTCATCAGTGGAAAGAGCATGATTTGAGCTCCACCTTTGGGCTCCCCTTGGTTTACAACAGGTACAAGCAACCACCTTGTTTTATGCGAAGCATATTACGAGGGCTCAACCCAGCTCCTCAGGCGCGGCGGTGACCATGAAATCACGTGACACCGTGACGTCACGACAGAGGAGAAGTGGCTTTGGCTCAACTCTTGCAAGACGGGCTGGGTGGGAATCGAACCAGGGTCTCCGGAGTGTGGGACGGAGACGCTACCACTGAGCCACGAGTACAACGCTTCAAAGCGGTACAAAAGCGCCTCTAGTGAATGCGGTGTTGCCTTAGAAACGCGCTGTTTCTAAGGCGTGCGTCTCTTGCTCAGGCGCACATTTCGTTGCCGCGCCGAACGCTGCTTTGCTCGACGCTCACCGCGTCCAATGCGGGGCGCGTAGTCGCTGCCCTGTAGCCCATTGTCTTACACCCCTTGGCGGGTCGACGGGAACGCTGTCGCGTTCCACTCTTGAAGGCGAAGAAGTAATGCATGAGTTGTTTCTTCGTCTAGCCGAACCAAATATAGCCAAGCAACAGCAGTTCACCAGGCTAAACAGTGGTTCAACAACTAAAATAAAGGCTAGTATGCTTCGCATCCTGGGCTTAACCTTACCTAAGCCACAGCCATTTTTTTTTTCAGGGGAGCGCCACTTGAGAGAGGCTTCACAGGCAGCTGAAGTGCCAAATTTAACACCATGAGCGTGTGGCAGTACGAGTCTACACGCTGTAGTGAGACGAGGTCAGCAGGCAGAAGATATACGGAGGTGACCAGCAGTACTAGGCTGTAGTGGCAGCTGTTCGATTCCCAGTGGCAGCAGTGAAAAGTTTTGTCAAGTTTCTCTTTTTTAAAGCCAAGGTTTCTTTGCCTAGCCGAATACAGTGTTGCATTCATCCATCAGTCTTCATTATCTTGAAGGATATTTTTGTGGGTATACATATTGATATTGTTATATGCAAGCTGAATGAAAGCTACAACATACCAGTGTATATTAGCACTGCATATTTACCATCAACGTAGTGCCAGAGAGTACCAGGAAGTATAAGGTCAGCTCAAAATGCAGACAATGGAATAACGCATGATTTACAACTGCTTCATTGAATTTCTTATATTTCTTATACATTGGTTTCATCATTCTTGGGCTACTGGGTATGTGTCCAATATTGACCAGTTTCCCACGATGTTTATGTGCCACTATGATATGAAGGATATGGAAGCTTAAATGAATTTACACATATTTTGAACTGTTCTCTACTCACACCTCTACTAACCATTTTTCCCTTGCCAAGCATGAAACATTGCCTTCGAACTCGTGATGTCGGTGTGGCGACGTCTCGTAGTGTGCATCCGCCTGAACTGCTGTTTGCATTTCATTTCGGCACAGTTTGTGAATGATTCAGTGTTTTAACACAAGCTTTGCACAATATTAACAATGCACAGGGTTGAAATAAAGATAATCGTATGCATCGAATTTAGTTTTACAGTATTTAATTACCCCTTCATGAAAGCTTCAGTTCACGTAGATTCCAACATGTACATTGGACATGCATAACTTTTGGAAAGGTTGACGAAGTGGCATGATGATGACAGCAGCATGACAACTACACAAACCCTGGCAACACTGAACAGATAGATAGGGCAAACCCAGTTTCGAGCTCTTGATTGTCATCACAGTAAGGGCTCATTCCCACCTGCGACTGGCAGATGTTACACGAAGTTGGTTGCAAAGTGACCGGTTGCAAACACGTAGTTACAAATGCTCACCCTGGTCGAAAAATTACTCTTTTGGGTCAGTCGCTCGCTGCTCGATTTTTCAGTCATGCGAGCAGCACAGAAGCAGGAAGTCTAAGCATGCTGACACTTATTCTACATGGCGACGGCAGAGTGAGCAGCTGGAGCATAGCACTGGTTGCTGTGAGTTGTTCCTTGGTCGCCAGTCACAATCACTGTTAATCACCAGAGTGAATGTGCCTTAACGGTGACGCAGGAGGCTAACGAGAATGGGAGGTACTCACCAGGTCAAGGGAGTATAGCCCCGTGAAGGTCGCCCTCATGCGGTCGGCGGTCACCTTGTTGGTGAAGAAGCGCTCGAGGACGTCCGGCTGTGCCAGCATCTGTTGAACCTTCTTGGTGCCCGCCAAGTGGTACTGCACCGAGGGACACTTGATGGCACGAGACAGCTCCAACCTAAGGCGTGTCTCCCAGCTCTGCAGACAGAGGAAATGGCTTCAAGAAGTAAGCCTTCAGGAGCAGGGTTCTCTTCAAGCAGGCGACAGTTTGACAACAAACTATCTGGTTCAGCATAATCACTACAAGATGCTGGCAGTACAGTTTGAAATGCGAAGCACTGACAGCAGTATACAGTGTTGCACGCGAGCTCCTCTGAAAGTGTTCTAATAACATGCGAGGGTGACGTGGTAATGCAGTGCGCAAGACAACTGCTGATGCATAGCAGAAACATTGCCCTAGTAGCTACCAGGCGCCTCATAATGCTGGCGTCGCGCACTGCAGGTGTCGTGCCTTGTTGGTGGATGAAATGAGACCTATGCAAAACTGTTGGCCTTGTCAGTGCCCAATGAAAGCATTGGAAAGATTTAGCTTGACACTTACTGTCTGTTTCACATGAGCAAGCATTTTCCCACTGCTGCTTAGAAGGAACGCTAGTGCGTGTTTGTGCACAATGGCCATGCCAGCAGTGGGAATCAGAATGTTGCCCTTGCTCTAGTGTCAAACGGATTGATCAGAGCGTGACGGTGTGTCCGTATGGCTTTGTTTTTGGAGCCAAACGGACTGCATGTTGCTCACAGTTTTACAAAACTTCTGACGTGCTTATTAAAAAAGGCAGCAAGCTTCTTGTCTTAACCTATTCAATGTCGTATTTTTGGGGGGAAGTGACGCACCCCCAGTGTCGGGTTTATTCTCGGGTACTAAAAAACAAACACAATGATTTATTTTTGGTTATGCAAGAGGGAAGAAATGACATGGATAATGGCAAATGTACCCTTGGTATGGCCTCACCTTCCTACCTTCGTTTCCTATCTCCTACCTAGCTTTGTGTTTGTTGCACACAAGGTAACATACCAGTACGCTAGTAGCACTGATAGAGTTGCTTCTCATTCTTTACCCTCGCAACAATAGGAAATTCTGTCACTTTCAACCCCATGTGTGCGGTCCACACATGTGCCGTCGTTTTGGGACATCTCAGTACCTCGAGTGTCCATGCCATGACTATTGCAATAAAGGTGAATCACTATCAAAAACAAAGTTGCGTTCACCAAGTCTGGCATCTATCAGAAAATGTGCGAGTTCCTGATCTTGTCCATTATGAAATGTGAAAAACAATTATGAAATGCACAAACTAATGGTACAATGGGCATGGCAAAGTGTCAATAAGTTTGACACATAATAAAGCAAGCCTATTCTCGTAATGCAAGCTCCTTAAATGAATCATGCGTAACACGAGGACACATGATTTTTAACATTTATTTCATCACACCAATTCAGGTAGGTCTACTGCCCTCAGCATAGAAGCATGTGTGAAGCCTCTCTGTGTCTAAGCAATCAGAGCTTTTGTGTTGCTTTTCTGGTTTCTTTAAATACACACTTTTTTATGGTAAACACGGCCAAATTCTGCCTTGGAAAGCAATGATACATCCTGCAAAACAGTACATAGGATGCAAAAGCTGGCACGCCCGACAATGGAGGACTAGTGAGAGCTTGCGTAAAAATGAATGGGATAAGTGAGAATAGTGAGCTTGTATAAAAGATTTGTATGGCCCACAGTTTGTTAATTAAAATGGAGCCTTCCGATACAATACACTTAAGTGTTGACAACTAAACTTATCTATTTGTTATATTACCAGCTCCATGTGTGTGCACGTGAGTTATGGTATTAGATGATGGCCATGCTTCGCATGTGCACAAAACTGACGATGTTGGTGAGCTAAGGTAGCAGCAGCTTTAAATATAATTTCCAATTTAGAAAAATAAAGGGAACCAGAATAAATGAATGAATTCTGGGGTTTTACATGCCAAAACCACGGTTTGATTATGAGGAACGCCGTAGTGGAGGGCTCCGGATTAATTCTGACCCCGTGGTGAGGTTTAATGTGCCCCCAATGAACGGGACATGGGCCTTTTTGCATTTCGCCCCCATCGAAATGTGGCAACGGCGGCGGGCGGGATTAGATCTTGCAACTTCGTGCTTAGTAGCGCAACACCATAGCTGGTAAGCCACCACGGCAGGTGGGGAACAACAGAAGAAACTCATGCAGATGGTGGTCTATATTTCAAATAACCAGAAATTGAAGGTCTCCTTGATTTGGCTGCACCTTTTGCACTAGTTCAGGAAAGCGTCGTGCCAGTGCAGCGCCAGTTCTTGAAATGTGAGTGTAGCGCGACACTAGCGCTTTCAGTGCAACGGTCAAATCGAGGACAAAAGTGCAGAAACGTTCAGGCCTTCGTCTGCTGCGACTGGGCGGCTGTGGCTTTTCTTTCGTTGGTGTGTCATTATTCAGAAAGCATGACCAAGCGTGGTTTCCACACCTTTCTGAATCATATATGGCACAACGTTTTAAACGAATGACCGATGTGGTTTCGCGCAAACTTAACGTTGAGGTAGTGGTAAGCTCGTGAAAATTAATACAAATGACTGTGACCCGAGAGAAAATCCCGACCTTCAGTGTACTTAGCAGCAGTTGAACCCGGAAAGCACCCTTAACAAGATGCTGCGTACACATCCTTAAGAAAACTGGCGTCCATGCTGCGTTACTAATAGCAGGCGCCGTCGATGCCGTCTACCAGCACCCGTATGGCCACGAAGCCGCATGTGTCGTCTGCTATCAAAAGCCTTGCACTACGTGCACGAGAAAAGAACTTGCGGACAGTCTAGTGCCAAAGTGTACATGAACTCGTGCAGCACGACGTCAAATCGAGTGCCGAAGTGCAGGTGGCGCTTGCTGCACTGGCAAATCGAGTGCTAGAGTGCTGCACCACCTGAACTAGTGAAGAAAGTGCAGCCAAATCGAGGAGACCTTGACAGTCCTGCTTGCAAGCAGCACGGTGAACTTGTCAAATGGAGAATGGCACAAAATTTTCAGCAATTTGATCCCCAATACTTCAGAAAATTGGGTACCTTTGACTTACCATCTGCACCCAGCAAACCTGTGCAATAATCCATGGCATCAAACACTCATCAGAGATGTCTCACTGTGACCTGGTTAACTCAGACAGACCTTACACAGTGCACCACAAGTATGCAATGCAAAGCCAGAACTAGCATCCAAACGAAATGCAGCAGCACAGTACATTACAATTCGACTTTTGCATGCTCCAAGTGCATATGCGCTGTACCCTAGAGGCGAGCGCGGGAGACGCTTGGTGTAGCACCAGTGGTTCGTGCAGCAGACGACATGCACATATGCAACAGTGCAGGCAACCTGCAGCGAAGTCGATGAGGGCACGAACTTGTATATTTTTGGTGCAGTGCCGGCGCCACGGTAATTGCACTGTGTTTTGGCAGAAATTTCAGCTGTTTACAATGATATTCGGTTAACGTACGGTACGTCACAATATAGGCCGACACGACACTGATGTTGATAAGAAGGCAACCTGACACCGATGCCGACATTTGGCCGACTAGTTAGCAGACTGTGTCAGTGGGAGACCTATAATGTCATACTAGTACAATGAATACGCGACCAACAATGCAACCAATGAAGTTAGTCGTAGTGTGACAGGCTTTCATGCAGCCACTGCCGACAAAACTAGTGTGCCAATCATCATGTGATTGGCCACCGAGTGAGAAGATTGTACCGACAATGTGAATGTCGTGGCAATTGCGCTTGTGTGTGTATTTATTGACACTCAAACCGAGTGCCAACATACTTCCTAAGTTTAAATGCATGATTTCCAGCCCTTGCCAGCTGTCCACATTGAGTTTGAGGCACTGTTGATCACTTTCAGCACAGCTTCATTAGGCCTAACACAGCCAACGGGTCTATCCACTACTGACGGACCTGAAATATAGGATAAGCAAGTATAACGAACGAATCTGCCTTTATAGTTCAGTCTTGGCCATACCAACTTGAAGTGAACCACTCTTAGCACAGTACGATGCACACACAAGAAGTGGGAAGCGGCAACACGGCGCAGTGCTTCGGTATTTTACCATTCTTAATTGAAGGCTATTGGTTGCACTTGCCAGTGCTTCCATGAACAAAGTTCAACTACGTAGAGTGGAAGATCTATGTGTATTGCTATGTTGACAAATTTATTAGCTACTGAGAAGCACAGTTTGTCTTTTAAGCCAGACAGGCAACAAGTGATGGCTCTTTCGATACTACAGCATAAACAACATCGCTCACTGCCACGCGAGTACGGCAGGCATCGGCATTTTCACTTGATAGCTATAGGAGCTCTTAAATGAGTGCTTATGTGCGCACAGTTTACTCCAGCAGTGCACTATCGAATACACAAACCATACGGCTGATGAAGAACACGAAAGGTGACGACCACCTGTCAAAATCAGCAGCAGCCGCCCTGCCCAAAACAGCAACTAGGTGCTGTATACGAACACCAAGTCACCGTTTTTGAAGTGCCTGGGATGCTCATGCCTTTTCGCCTCAAAGTGACACAATGCTTGTGATATTCGCATGAGAAGTATTCACATATGTTTTGAGCATTTCGTCATTATTTCGTGCCAGCAGTGCACGGTTTCTACAGTACTTAAAGCCAGCAGCAAGCGGTGGCCGTACACACGCCAAAGTAAGCAAATGCGCCGTTCCAGTGTTACATAAGTACTCTGCACGCAGTATTGCACCTTTGGGAAGCTATGGCCACCTTGGTCAAAACTGAGCTATAAAAGCAATTTGAAGCGTAGGCCTAACAGTGGCAAATGCACGAACTCGGCTGCTAAGATACGGCTAACCTTCGCTAAGAAGAATCGACCCCAGCTCGAACTTGATGTGGGAAGCTGGCAAATGCTCATGCTAGTGCATTTCAACTTCTGAAACATGTTTGGATGCATACTGAACACGACTAAATAGGAATAATAGGAATACAAGCATAGGTGCTGAGGCAATTGCGTTAGAGTGCGATGTATTTGCTTAGAGGCACATTGCACAGTGACTGGTATTGTCGGTGTAGCTGCACTGAAACCACATCATCATATTTTGACGACTTGCAATTGTAAGTTGTGCCAGAGTTGTTGTCAGCCTCGGTGTCATGCCCAGGAAGGGAAGCGTCTAGTCATATAAAACAAAAATTAGAACAACTGACAAATGCACGAAAGCACTTCAGCTCACTTCATGCAGCGTGCCTCTCTGTGTCCGGTGGAGCCCCGACGCTGTACATTTTGTTTCTTGCATAGTCGGCTAAGGTGGCACCACAGTGCAGTGCAAAAGGTGGATTAAGCATGTCATGCCTGATTTATCATTCTTCTTTTGTGCTTTGCACTGGGCTCAACAATGGCAGTCGCAGGGATAAAGCAAGGGGGGCATGAGTCACGCCACCCTTTTCCGCTCCTTCTTTCCCGAACTTCCTGTGTACCAGCATATCTGGCATAAAACAATGTGCAACAACGCTTTTCGTATGCCACTCTCTGCGACTTTTCAAAAGCATTTTTTTAATGGACCCCTTTGAGTTAAATAAACGTCCTTTTGCAATAACATGTGAAAAAATCGGTAGGCGGGAACCACGGAGCTAGCAAAACAGAATAAAAGCAGGTACATTCGATGTACCTTCAGGCACAGTGCTATTATAAACTTAGGTGCCCTCATGAGGCCTCCGTTTACCAGTTACATGTGCCCTTCTGAAACAGAACTTGAAAAAAATCCAATCTATCATTGTGACAAAAAAAAGCACCCAGAAACGAAAAACGCTCCCTGTGACTTCTACAACAACATCAGAACCTTGCCCTTTAGATTTATGATATGGCCATGCACAGCACAGTTGTCCACAAACAGCATAACTTTTCGATCCTGCTGTTTGAACCTTCTGTCCAACTTGCAAATGTACGCTTCGAACTACTGCTGTGTTATCCAGGCCTTCTTGTCGGCCTCGTACTAAACAGGTAGGGTTGCCCCCTTAAAGTATTTGACTCTTTGATTTCCCCATGACAAGCATCGCAAGCCTCTCACTGCCTGACATGTCGCTGCCGACGAGGAAAGTCAGCCACGCTTTGCTGTACTTGCCACCATAGCAGGGGTCACCAGTAAATGCAAGCGTTTTCTCTGGGAGCATTTCGTAGAAAAATCTAGTTTCATCACAGCAGAAAATGTTCTCAGGCACGTACTTCTGCAACAAGGACTGCAGCTTTCCATTCCAATACTGAGTGACAGCTGAATCATCGACAGCATCACTTTGTCTGCACATATTCTTGAACTTTAGGTCATTGTAATTCTTGAAATTTCTCGGCCACCAGAAATTTCTCGACTCAACATTCATTTGAAGCACAAAAGCCTCCGCCTTTTGCTTCAAGACGTAACCCGAGACCAGGATTCACTTTGCGATCCATGTTCGAGGAGCATATTTAGCCACACGAGGAGTGCTTCCTCAATCTTTGGGTAAACACCCCGATTCGCATTCTTTTTTTGATCCCTGGTTTACTTTCTGGCCACTTCCAAGATATTAAACTTGTTTTTCATGAAATCCTAAACTGCTTGCTTCAAAATTCCGAACTCCTTGCCCATGTCCGCTTGTGACCGGCAGCTTTCAACTTGCTTGATGATGGTGGCTTTTTTTTTTCTCCACTGTCAGCCTACGGTAGGGATTTGCGCACTTGAAAGCCATGGGTGAAGATGATGAAGGCGTAGTCGGCACCATTGCTGTCAGTGATGAATCCGCTCAATGAAACACACAGCACCAAACAGTGGCAAGCTTCAATATGAACGCCAAAGAGAGCACACAGCAGCACAACACGATCACCTGACCTATCATAAAGCTAACGAAAAAAAAACATGTAAATAAACACAAAAGGTTATGGCCATAGCTACGGCTGGCTATGGCTGCCAATGGATTGGTGTGCAAGAGTGCTGGTTTGAGCTTTCAATATAATACGGCAGGCGCGGCACTGTGGCTGGCTACAGCTAGCGGATCGGCATGCGAGTGGGGATTCGAGGCTGCGAGATAACCAAAATGGCGGCGATGGACGACGCTTTGGACCTGCGGTTAGTGGTAAAAAGTAAAAAAAAATCGGACAGCAAAGGGTTTGAGCATCCAAAATTTCAAATGTTTTTATACATTGACTTTATGGAAAGGAGTCCGAACTATCGGGCATGTCTGAATAATTGGGCGTCCAGAGAATTGGATGTTGACTGTATTTTGACCTCAAGTACTGATTATTTTTTACAACCAAGTTGCACAGTTGTGACTGCTAACCCGTGCAGCTAAGATATGTTTGCTGATGCTATTTAACAAGCAATGGAATAAAACATATGTAATAATGTTTTATGTATTTTCTTTTGTCTAGTTCTATTACACAAGTACTTGTCCTGAGTACTAATTTCGTATATCTGTTTGTGAAATAAGAACCCTTAAGTACGAGAACTGCATTGACCTCACATGTGCTCTAGCAGGAACAGGCATGTGATCTACCATCCGAGTGTTTGTGCAATACTTTTTTTGAGGGCTCATGTTTGTCCTTACAGCATACAGGCAGAGAAATTTCTATCGAAATTAAATTGACCAAGGACTCCTTTCTAAAGAGTAGATATCAGAGGAATGACTTGCAACAATGAGTTGTAGGGATAACAGGCCACAAAGCATGTCCCTAGTGTGAAAAAAAATTCACCACAATTTTACATTAACATCTTTGTAGCTAACTTAACCATCTGCAGGTCGAATGTTTTTCGCCGCATGCGACCTCCCAGGGCCGATTTTTTTTATTGCAGATTCCAATTCTTCATAGGGACTTATCTTGAGAAAAATTTACCGTATTTTTTCTAGGGTGACCGTAAAGTGAGAAAAAGATATTTTGCATTGTTATATATGCACTCTTCATTCATGAATAACAACAATAAAAAAAAGGAAATAAACTTATAAGAATGAAAAGTTTGATGCATTGTTATAGTCCAAGGCTTTGAAAATGTGCACACGAGAATATTTGGCAAAACTCAAATGTTCCTGCTCTTACACTAATGTGTACAAGCATAGTGCAATCGAACTGTGTAGGTGCGCCCACTCAAGAAAACTGTGTGGTTGTGTGCCCGTCAAAGGTGCAAAACATGTGACAAACTTCCGCTAATCTTCATCTTGCCAACCAGAGGCAATTAGTTTTCGCAAGTCTCCTAAAAAGAAAAAGCAACGGAAATGTATGCACGGCGGCATCCTTCTTCCTATGCGCACCCCTGTGAGCACTAAACGAGCGAGAAACAAGCAGCCACGCTTTGAGCGATTGGTAATGAGATAGCCATCAGTTTTGCAAGCGCAAGGAGACAAAACTCTACTCAGCTATAATTGACCACTCAGCTGGTGTCATGCAACTTGACTTGCCTAATTCCATCGACCTTCCCAACACAGTGCAGATCCAGCTCTATTGTGCTGACTTTATTTGTCTGCCACAGCAAACACTGACCTGCATAACTACTGTGCCCAACTGCTATGTTCTGGATGGCAACTATGTAGTCACTTTCTCTGCCAGTACCTGACTGTTGCATAGCGTCTCTTTTCCCCACACCATTTTGACTGTCGAGGCTAAGAAAATTGATCTTCGGCTGCTGTATTTCGTGTTCTGCCTACAAGTACATCCCTAAGGCATATCCCTTGCCACATTGTCGCCATCTCAGGAGTACCCAATTTCATTGCTCTCGCCTGATCCGTCTTCCATCATTACATTGATTGCACATAATTCCTCCGCTGTGACATCCCTGCCAGTGCATGGCGACATCGCCAAGGTGATTGCCCTGGATCTTCCATTTTATTTGAAAGATTGGCATCAAAAAGTGGCAAGTGAAGCTCACATAGCTTTCGTTGGCAGCCACATGTCACGGGTAACGGCAGCAGCAGTTGTTCCTCCTTGAAAAGCACTGCTGAGTTTGGCGTTCACCTTCTCCCGTGTGTCATCATACAAACACAGAACAAGCACCTATGAAAGTGCAGTGCATGATGGTAGGCAATACTTTGAAACAGCCTCAGCCATAAGTTCTTGAAACCCGCGGTCTTCAACAACACTGTGAGGCTTTAAATCAAGTGCTACCATGGCAGCCACCTTGTTATGTAGAGCTTGGGTCTTCTTTTCTGACACTGGTTCAGCGAGGCGCACAAAGTAATTTATCGTTGGCTGATCTTTCCCAGGCACACTTGCAGCAATCTTCCGAACTCCTTAACAGTGGTTGGATGCTGCTTCTGATGGTTGGCAAGCATAGTTGTCGTGCCGGTGGGGGATTGAAGTGTTGCGTGGCATGTGGTGCACTGCACTGTCGATGATGTTGTCTTCACAAAGTATTTCCAAATGGCACTCTTTTTCTCTTTGTTTCGGCGGGGTCTCCAGATTGTTCCTTTGTTTCGCGGACGACTTGCCATAATCCTCTTCTTCTGCCATGGCACGCATCAGCAAACGGGGATGAAATTGGGTCCTCGTATCACAGGTTAGCCACAAGGAAAGTTGAAAGACCGCGTCCGATTGATGCAACACACAAAGAAGCCTATGACACTGCCATGCTCCTATGTTAATGTCGATGAGTCTTGCCAGGCCTCATGTACACCATGGTGGCCACCATACAGCAACGAAAGCAAGTGCAGCGCCCGCACTTAAGCACAGTTGCCAGGGTTGCACGCAGTCCGAAAAAAATTTATCGTCGGCTTATTCAGTAAGTTTGAATCTCTCCAAATATTCAAAACCTTTAGAATATTCAAAATTTTTCAAATACATA
This sequence comes from Dermacentor albipictus, assembly GCF_038994185.2. NCBI lineage: Eukaryota > Metazoa > Arthropoda > Arachnida > Ixodida > Ixodidae > Dermacentor > Dermacentor albipictus. Next base: position 474,663,451 of record NC_091821.1, read on the forward strand.
GTTTTCAAAGTGGATACGCATATAACAAATTTTGTGTTCCAGTAACATTCAATATTTCGAATATTTACACACCCCCACATATTTTTAATCAATAGACCTGCGCTCTGGTTAATGGCAGGTTGACGTCAACAACATGGACTGCGAGAAGCCTGCATTTGTAACGATCGATGGGCTTGATCAGTTCCGTGTCCTGCCATTGGGCTTATGCAGTGCTCTGGCCACATTTGAGTGCATGATGGACATGCTCTTGCATAGCTTTAAATATTCTACCTGCTTCTGCTACCTGGAAGATGTCATCGCATTTTCTCCGACCTCTCTGACACACCTTGAACATCTTTTGTCTATTTTTCAGTGTTTCCTCCGGCTGGGCTACAACTAAATTTTTCGAAATGCCACTTTAACCGCTGCCAAATCAACATTCTTGGTCATCTTGTTGGCTTGTCAGGTGTATGCGCTGATCCCGCAAGAGTTTGTACAGTCATCAATTTTTCGGTACCAACCTGTGCTTTTACTTCCACTGCTTAGTGAATAATTTAGCGTAGACTGCCTGTCCCCTGGCTGACCTTCTTAAGAAACCGACTACCTTTTCCTCCCCACTGAAGTTACCGCCTTTTCACACTTTATTTCGCTGCTCACCAGCTTGCCAATTCTCGCCCACTTCGAAGTGTCCGCTCCAAGAGTTGACTGCACAAATGCTAGTGGCTATGGAATTGGCCTGTATTAGCCCGGTATCAGCATGGCCAAGATTGAGCTATTGCATACGCAAGTCACCTCCTCTCCCCTGCCGAATGTAATTATTCTATTACTGAGCATGAGTGCCTTGCACTTCTGTGGGCAGTCAGTAAATTCCGTCCCTACCTATACGGTCAACTTTTCACTGTTACGACCGACTACTGCACTCTCTGTTGGCTATTGACCCTCAAAGATCCAACGGGTCACCAAGGACGCTGGGCCGTCTGTCTCCAAGAATTTATGTACAATGTGGTAGTCAAGCCCCGCCGATTACACCACGACATTGACTGTTTGTCTCGGCATCCCATCGATACCCCATACATGGATGATGCACCTTCCAGCATTTTCACGTTCCCTGCTTTTTGTCACATCGGCGACGAACAGCAGCACAATACATCCTTACAAGACCTTATCAGCCGCCTGCGTTCCGATCTGTCAGAGCCTACACTTCACATGTTCGTAATCTTGGACAGCCCCTTATACTGCCAGGATATGCACCCCAATGGAAATGAACTGCTCATCGTTGTTCCCTCTCATCCTGGGCAACTGTGCTTGCACAACTCCACGATGTCCCCACTGCTGGCCACCTTGGTGTTTTCAGGACGTACGACCTTGTCCAGTGACTATTTTTCTGGCCTGGTCTCTACTAATCCGTACGACGTTATGCCACTGCCTCAGAGTCATGCCAACGTCGTAGAGCCATGACAACTTCCTCGACCCTTTCCCCATCTCAAGTGAGGGAAATAAGTGACACGCTGTTGTCACGGGTTATTCGACTCAACACTCTATCACATGAGCTATCCTGACCAGTTGCGCTACAGACATCACTGAGTTCCTGCTGCAAAATGTCATTTTATGCCATGGAGCTTCTCGACAACTTCTCAAAGAGCGGGGTCCCTGCGTTTAACTAGGGTTATCGAAGCTTTGCTCAGATCTTGCACCACTTCACACAAACTTACAACAGTGTACCATCCCCAAATGAACGGCCTTACTAAACACCTGAATAAAAAATTGCCGATATGCTTGTGACGTATGTTTCCTCAGATGATGGTAACTGGGACACTGCCCTTCTTTTCATGGCATTCGTGTAGAACTCCTCCTGCCATGACACCATTCACTACTCTCCCTTCTATCTCTTATTTGGACATGAACCAACATTGTCTTTCAACACGCTCTTTCCAGCTCCTGTCAAGCCCCGATCAGAGTAAGTTCGCAATGCCATAGCCACAGTGGCAGAAGTACGCCATGCTGTCCACCTTCGCCACTATGCAGCGCACCGGTGCCATGGCAAAAGTCCATTTATGACAATCGCAATCGAGAGGGTGCCTTCAGTATGAGCAACCTCATTCTTCTATGGATTCCTTCACGCCATGTGGGCCCATCAGAAAAGCTGCTATCCCGATGCTCTGGCGCCTACCGTGTCCTCCGGCACGTCAGCGACATCCCTTATGAAGCATCTCCACTCGACGATACTACATTGTTCCTTTCATCTGACGTCCACGTTGCCTGCCTCAAGCCGTACCATTGAGCTATTTTCTAGCAGGCGCTGGGTTGGCGCGTTCGTCGCCAGACGTAATGTCAGGGTGCTACGAGCAGAATGACCAGTGAAGCCGACGATCATCAATGAGACAAAGAAGATGATGCAGTACTGCTAGGCAAGACTATCCACCATACTGGCTGTGCCCAAGCAAAGGAGGTTTTAAAAGAAATTTTTTTTAAACCGCCGTGGCCCAAGCTAGCTAGTATATGGCAAATACATTTTCATTAATCTCTATCTCTACAGGTAACATTTCGAAACTATTTTGCGATTGCCTTTGAGTTCGTTATGCAGCAGACTTGCATCATTTCAACACCAGTTCATTCGACGTTTCAGTTAATTTGATCTCGACTGAATGTCCCAGCCAACGCCCATGCATTTCCGGGGGCCCTAACTTTCGTTATTTCGATCCTAAAATTGGTCTTTGTCAGATAATTCCGATTTGACCAGTCACCACGCACACATCGGACCCCTATGGTGACCCCAATAGCAACACCTTTAGAGACGGTCTCTTTTCGGTGGAGCTTAGGGACAGTCAATGCATTGAACACATGTCATCTTCCATCGAAAGCGCCTATTTTCGGCCTGCCCTAAGAAGAGTTGCAAACAATATGCGTAGCTCACAATATCTGGTTACAGTATTTGCACAACTCTAACGCCTTTTCTTTTTCAAGAAAATTAAACCAAGAACCGCCTGCATGGCGTTCTTATGCTTTACCGCATAACGTGGATGTAATGCGGCAAAGCTGACTAAAGACTATGCGACAAAGGTGACTTTAGGAAACCTGACGCGATTGTGCAATACGCATTAAAACCTTATCCACTTTTCTTGCTATAAATCGGCTGGGCATTAGATTTCTACTTTGTTTAGGTGCTTTAATGTTATTTCTTCATTAGTTTTCTACTTTGGACACAGTGAAAGTGGGCGCCCATTTGGTTTGGGAGCATGTTAGAGTCGGGCAAATACTGTCAAATAAATCAATGGTGTGTTCTGGCATTTTTCTGCATCTTGTTTAATTTGACCCGTTGAATAATTCGATCAATTTCGTCGCTCCCATACAGTTTAAATTAATGGAAGCCGACAGTGTCTGCAATCGACTGTATCTCCAACGATATCGTCACAAAAAGACAATGGAAGATGTACCCGGCATTGGCGAGACAGACAGTACGAGATGGCGTGCAAAAACTTAAGCCGGCATCCTCAGCCTCCACTTCTTCTTCTTCAGCACCCGCCTCTTGACGAGCACACGTTACAGTCAAAACTTCTTTCTCAGCGCTGCCTCGTGACACCTAGTGGCATTATTCCCCCATCAGAAGAAAAGCATAGACCCGATGCTTACGAAACTAAAAAGTGGAAGTGTGGAAGTCGTATGAGATCGGGTTGGCGCTGCCTTAACACGCAAAATACAGTTTGAGGAGAATAACATGAACTATTTCTGAGTGGTGCTCTCCACGCCAAGGCGATGCGGCACCGTCGGGAATGACCTCATAGTTCACTTCACTAACACGACGTATCACTTTGTAGGGTCCAAAGTATCTACTAAGCAGTTTCTCAGACAACCACTGGCGACAGATTGGAGTCCTCACCCAGACTTGGTCACCTGGCTGGTACTCGACTTGTTCATGTCGAAGGCTGTAGTGTAGTGCGTCTGTACTCTGCTGCTTCGTGATGTGTATGCACGCAAGTTGACAAGCTTCCTCATCGAGCTGAGTAAGTTGCTCGGCGTCGTAAGTACCGTAATTACTCGCATAATGATCGCACTTTTTTGTCAAAAAAATTCGACACACATTCAGGGGTGCAATCATTACACGGGTTAAATTTCTCACGAAAAGAAGCATTTTCTTTTTTCATCCTGCATTTGCTGCGGGATGACAAGCAGGCGAGCGACTGCCACTGTCAGTCTGGGACACCAAAACAAAATGGTGGCTGGCGGAGCAAGCTGAACACGCCGGACGCAATTATTTTTCTTTTCGTGAGTACATTATGCGCATTGAAACAGTTTCTTCCATATCAGTAATAAATAATATCGTTAATATCGGCAAGTCTGTGACAATAACGTAGCCATGTTCATTTTGAGGGAACAGAAACAGAGATCGACAAGCTTAGCTGCCAATGATACAGAAACACATGGTGGGCATGCTGTGGGAACTGCGTCATTTGTCTTCACTGCTATCCTGATACGGCACGTTTACACTAAGGGTGGGCAAATATCTTAGCTGCATTACAAGCATCGGCATATGAATACGGTACACTTCTAACGTATCAGTGCAAACGTGGCCACTATCGTTGCCGCTCGCAATTTGTTGCGTGCCCACGAGTGCAGACGAGAAGAATCGAAAAGAGCCCTTTATGTTGTTGTTGACCAAAACCATTATGAAGCCTACAAATAATAAAACCGAGGCAAGTTTGGTTGTAGCTTTCTTTTTTTCATGGAAGCGCGGAAAGTGATCAAAGGAATGAAATCGTCAACTTTGATTTGCCAATATCCGCTCTTCAGATCTATGGATGAAAAATACCTGGTTCGCCGCAGTCGATCTAATGAATCATCGATTCGCAGAAGCGGACAAACATCTTTTTTTGTGACGTTGTTCAACTTTCTATAGTCAACCTGAGCGCTCCGTCTTTCGTTTGACGAGGACCACCGACGACGACCAAGGGCCTTGGGATGGTTGCATGATGTCATTGTCAAGCATTTCTTTCACTTGTGCATTAATCACGTTGCGCTCTTTTGCCGATACGCGATAAGGCAGCTGTCATATGGGATGAGAATCGTCATACGTGACTATTCAGTGTCTCGTGATGGGCGTCTGGCGTACCTTAGAAGAAGATGCGACGTACTCCTTGAATCGAAGGAATAACTCGTGCAGTGCTTTCTGCCTTTCCTTCAAGAAGTCTGAATTGATGTCAACACTGCTGAGTGTCTGAGCTGGGTTGTCCTTTGTCATAGACGCAAAGCATTCAGCAACGTCGGTAATGGGCTCAGCGAAAGTGATAGTAGTACGACGAAATAGGTGCCGATGTTCCTGGCTGAAATTCGTCACGAGCGCCGAAAGTCCACCTCGAAGCATAATGAGACTGCGGGCTGCACATACACCATGAGTCAGCATAAGAGAGCAATTGCCCTCTGCAACCGCTTCGCCGTCACGCAGATCGTCGCATATGACTGCTACCAGGACACTTGTTCTTGGGGGTAAAGTTACACTGTCGCCGTAAACCCGAAGCACGTTACGACGGCAATTGTCGCGGCTGTTCGCTGCTCTTTTAGTCGAAAAAGTCACTGTGCGCTCCTGGAGGTCTATAATGGCACCACACTCTCACAGAAAGTCGTTACCCAAGATGAGGTCCCGAGAACAATCACGGAGTATAAGGCAGCTGGCTGGAAATGTGGACCCACGAATTTGTACTCTGATGGTGCACAAGCCCAACGGTGTTACAAAATGCCTGCCAGCAGTACGAATTTGCATTTCAGACCAAGGCATGATAACTTTTCTAAGTTCCATCGTTAGTTTTCCGCACAAGGTCGAGTAATCGGCACCCGTGTCCAATAGCGCACTAACGTGGTGGCTGTCGAGCACAACAGGTATGTCTAGCGAGAGTCTGTCGCTGAGTTCGGCTGCTGTCGTCGTTAAATCGTGCTGAACAGACCGTGCTCGCATCGATGGGAAATCTTCGGAAGGGCGATTATCAGCGGCCTCGCCCCCGCAGGTCGCTGTTCTTAGTTTTCCCGACGAGGGCTTGGCGATCATCCCTGTGCTGCCATTGAAGGGCTTCTAGGAGCTGGGGAAGATCGCCTGGGGGATGGCGAGGGCGACTGCCGCCATGGGAACAGTGGCATACTCTGCTGGTTCAGGTATTCTTCAATTGCCCTAGGCCTTTCGCCATATCTGGGCCTTGGTGAATCCGCAGCAAAACCTTGCAGTCCGAGGCGGCGGTATAGGCACTCGCGGTATACGTGACTGGCTTCCCCACAGTGATAGCACAGAGGCCTTCTGTCCAGGGTACGTCAGACGTCGGATTTCCTTTTGAGCGGGCGCTGATGTTCCATACGTTGAATCGGTTGCACTAATGGGAGTGGTGGGACGTATGACGCGGTGTAAGACGTGGCGGGGACGAAATGGGTCGGAGCGGGGACAGGGACTCGCCCGAAAACTTACGCAGACGACGGCCGCTGAAACTGTGCTGTCACAGGTGGCGCATTGCTGCTTGGAACGGGACCTTGGTTCACTTGCTGCGCTTCATTCCTCACGAGGGCAGAAATGGAACCCAGCATGGGCTGAGGCGGGCAGCTGAGTCGTTGCTCATCACGCACCACAGAGCGGATAAGGTCTCGGAGAACGTCCATGTTTCCAAAGGCAATCACATCTGTCAGTGAAGCAGCGTTTGCGTGCCTGTCATACGGAGCTGAGCACTGGTCTGAAGGTGAAGTAGTGTTCAATTGCCTTTCTTAGAAAATTGAGCGCTGGTGTAGCATCTTTTCCATCATGGTGGCTTCGGTTAAGAATTCAGCTATGGTCTTCGGTGGGCTTCGAACAAGGCTAGCAAATAGCTATTCCTTAAAGGGACCCTGAAACGCTTTTGATGATTTTCTACAAACGTACTGAGTCGTTAGAGTAGGTCCTTCTGATCATTAATTGACACATCTAAGTGCTCTGCGTAAAGCGTGTAATTAATTATAACGTTTTAAAAATGCACATCGCTGCCGATCACAGTGCACTGCTCGGCGGAATTTTAAGCCGCCCCTACCCATATGACCGAAATTACCCATATGACGTCAGTGGGGCGAGCTATCCGATTGGCTGACCAGGGCGCGTGATCGATAATTTTTCCAACTTTATGGTAAACAAATATTCTTCGTAATAGTTGGAATGTTAGTTAATTTGTTTTTATAAAAAGAAAGTAGCATAAAGAGAATGCACAAGAACAATTTTTCAGTGCACTTAAGCACTTCCGGCACACAGCAAGTGTTGTCTGCTTGTGTTACAACGTACTCCATTTTGACGAGAGCTCCGCGGTCAGAGTTGGTCTCAGTCTTTTCGCGAGCACTATGATTCGACTTTATTGCCTTGTGGACTGCAAACGTAGCGACTGGAAATATGTCAAGCTGCAACATCGTGTCCCTCTGCAAGGCAGCATACGAGCGAACTGGCTGCGGCGCATCGGACTGCCGCTATATCCGATCCGCGCCAGGATTCGCACGTTTGTGGCCGTCACTTTACACCGGAAGATTACTAACGCAATAGCGTTTCGCGAGTCCCGTATTAGGGCAAACGCAAGCGCAAGGGGACAGGGTCTGGCCGCTTGACTGTGCCGTAACGGGATGAGCCAAGATGAGCAGAAGGGCAAATGTGAGTGGTCTGCACAGTGCAGCCACCTGGTGGCATAGAGCTCAACCATACACAGTAGCAACAACGAAGCGTATTCTTTGCTGCTGCTGTGTATTTTTCGAAGGAGCGTAATCATCAACACGTTGTTTTTATAAATGTTTAAAATGTTTTACACTTGGTTAGAGCAATATTAGCGCTTTGTTTGGCTGGTTAAGCGCTGCGCCAACAAGTGTCTGGACCGTGCAGACCAATCAGGCCGCTCATGTACGTCTACGCCAAAGATCCTTCATCAGCTTGAGCTTATGCCTCCAGTCATTTGCCGAAATGACCAGCTTGCCTGTGGTTAACGGGATACCAGACACGTTCGGCGCTACGACAGAATGCTCGCAACGCACGCTGCTTTGATAGCTCTCGCTTGGGGTTGACAGCCAAGCGGCTAGCGGAAAGGTGTCGCGCGGGCGGGGACGGGCTCCAAAACCGGAAGTGGATGATGTGACGTCGCATCGTGACGTAGGACCAGTGAAGGCGGAGCTTAGCCCCGCTTGCTCGGCGAACGAGTTGAGGAGGAAAAGCATGGCTGGGGAGGAGGGTAACTTCTAATCGCTTGTAGCTCCATTAATACGTAACGCTTCACTTAAATTGTGGTGCGAATTTCTACTTAAGCTGTACCCTACGCGTCTACAAAATTTGTACGAACCGTTCCAGGGGCCCTTTAACTCCCCGCATTAGATGGCGCAGCTTCTTTTCCTTTCACATGGTATATCCTCGACATACGACGTCACGCTCTCATTCAGCAGATGAATGCGAGATTGGAGCGCCCGTTCGGCTCGTTCGTGGCGATCAGCATTGGTGTATGTCTCCAGCAAGGCACGACAGAACTCGAGCCACGATTTAATGAGCCCTTCTCGGTTCTCGTACCAAGTGCGGGCACTGTCCTCCAAGCTGAAGTAGATGTTTCTCAACTTTGCCGTGTCGCTCTATTCGTTTATCTTGGCAACGCGTTCAAACTGGGCTAACCAGTCTTCTACATCCTCGAAGATATCCCCGTGGAACACTTTCGGCGCTCGGAGATTCTGCAGTAGGTACTGAGTTGCCATTGTGGCCGTACCTTGCTTAATGGTCGGTAGGGACGTTCCTTCCATATCGGTCCGCAAGGGCGTCAATGTTGTTGTGGAGAGATGATCAAGCTCCGGAGGCAATCCTCGGATTCTCCAGCTCGCCCAGTGAACAGGTGTGTTCACTAGTATAGGAGTGCTACTCCTGCTACCAGGAGGGGTTTGTGGCATTGGATGAACCATACCTCGCATCTACACCAGAGAAGTGTACCCGGCAGGGACTCCATAACTTACAAATTACTCGGTAACATGAGCGGTACAGCGGCCCGCGGCCTCCTAGAGCACATTAACGAAGCCTGGGAGAGCTCGCAGTTGCCGAAGGAATGGAAGGACGCCGAGGTCCGCTTCATTCCAAAGCCCGGCAAAGCCCTCACGATAGACAACATGCGGCCCATCTCCCTCACATCCTGCGTGGGGAAGGTGATGGAGCGCATGGTCCTTCGCCGGCTGCAGAAGCACCTCGAAGAAACGGATCAGATGCCAGAAACGATGTATGGCTTCAGGCAACATCTCAGTACCCAAGACGTGATGATCCAACTCCACGAACTGGTCGTCAAGCCGGCAACGAGGCACGCACCACGCGGGATACTCGCCCTCGACCTGAAGGGAGCGTTTGACAACGTGTCCCACGCGAGCGTGTTGCAGAATCTAAACAAAACCCGGTGTGGCAGAAAGACATTCGGCTACATAAAAGATTTTCTGTCAAACCGAACGGCGACCATCCGGATAGGGAAGGAGAAGTCGGACCCTGTCGAGCTCGGCGATAGGGGCACCCCTCAGGGATCGGTCTTGTCGCCCCTGCTCTTCAACCTGGCCCTGCTGCCCCTGCCCGATCTACTCAAGCAAATCGAAGGCGTGGACCACGCGTTCTAGGCCGACGATATTACGGTGTGGACGGCCCGAGCCGGATCCGATGCCTGGATGGAGGAAGTCTTGCAGCGGGCGGCAACGACCGTGCATGAGTACGCAAAGTCGTGCGGACTGAGCTGTGCTCCCCAGAAATCAGAGCTGCTCATTATCCAACCGGGAAAAACCAAGAAGGAGCTGCCGCCGAACGTGATTATCACGATCGCCGGAACGACCATCAAGCCAACACAGCAGATTAGGATTCTCGGCCTACTACTTCAGAGCGACGGAAAGGCACAGGCCGCCATCACAAAGATCAAGACTACAACCGAACAGATATTTGGTATGATTCGGAGGGTATCAAACAGAAACCGAGGCCTTAAAGAGGACGATGTCATGTGCCTGGTACGCGCTTTCGTCGTGTTGCGGATTACCTACTCCACACCGTATCTCCAGCTGACTAAGGCGAATAGGGACACCCTAAACACGATGCTTCGTAAGGCAACGAAACAAGCACTGGGCATGCCCATATACTCGTCCACGCAAAAACTGCTAGACATGGGCGCCCACAACACGGTGGAAGAGCTCATCGAAGCCCACCTCTCTAATCAGAGAATCCGGCTCAGTCACACGGAACACGGACGAGCTGTCCTACGCAAGATAGGATGGCAGATAGAGCCAGTACCCATCAAGACGGCCCTTCCGGAAGACTGGAAAATGATAATTCAGACAAAACCCCTTCCCCGGAACATGACGCCGGGCAAGGACGACGAGAGGCGCACCGTGCGAGCCAAAGCCCTAGCCTGTAAGCTGGAAGAGAACCCCAGGGTCGTCTACGCGGACGCCTCGCTCCGAAAACACAGTGACCGTGCAGCTGTGGTGGTTACTTCAAAAGAGAGGCTGATCGTCAGCGCGTCCCTGAAGACAACAGACCCCGCAGTTGCCGAAGAAGCAGCCGTAGCCCTCGCACTCGCACAGCCGAGCGTGGACACTGTAGTCACCGAGTCAAAGACAGCCTACAGAAGCTTCCGCAGGGGGGTAATCTCCTCCGCGACCCGAGCCATTCTAGCCAAGCACAAGCCTCCGGGAAGAGCCATAGAGCTCATGTGGGTCCCGGCTCACTCACAGGTAGCAGGCAACACCATCGCCGACTACCATGCCCGAGAAATGTCAATCCGGGCCGAGCACGAGCCGGAAGAGCTACCGCACCCGGTTACCAGCTTTCGGGACATTACCCGGTTGTGCTGAGAAGAAAGGTGCAGACTGCCAGAGCCGCACCCCAAACTCACCAGGCAACAACAGACGATCCTGCGTCGAGCGCAGGCGGGATCGCTTGCGCATCCCGCACTGATGAACCGCATGTACCCTGTGGAATACGATATGCTCTGTCCTTTTTGCAGAAGAGAAAAGGGCACCCTGCCGCACGTCTTGGCAGAGTGCACAGAACTCAAGACCCCCCCTCCTCCCCTTCCCACCAACACCCCCAATCCCCAACCCCTTGAGTGATGGGAGACCTTGTTATCCAGCCCCGCCCTACCGATTCAGCTCGCACTGACGGACAGGGGCCAGGAGCTGCTGGAAACATATGGGTCCCGTAACTAGGGAACCACCCTGTCTGGTGCCTGCGTGCACCACCGATTTATTTCGGGCCCAGTGAATGTTGCTTCATCATCATCCACCAGTTTTGTCATGAAAAGACAATGGAAGATGTACCACGCATTGGCGAGACAGACAGTTGTACCAGATGGCGGGCAAAAACTCAAGCCAGCATCCTGAGCCTCCACTTCTTCCTCAGTGCCCGCCTCTTGCCAAGCGCGTTCCAGTCACTACTTCTTTCTCAGCCCTGGCTTGTGACACCTAACGGCATTCAGGATGCAGCTTTCACCGAGTTACGGCAACGCCTGCAGGAATCACCTGTTCTCGCCCACTTTGACGAGGACGCTGACACTGAGGTGCATACTGACGAAAGCAACATCGGTCTTGGCGCTGTACTCGTTCAACACCAGGAAGGCGTTGAACGAGTGATCGCTTATGCCAGTGGCACCTTTTTACGCGCCGAAATAAACTACTCCACCTCCAAGAAAGAGTGTCTAACAGTTGTGCGGGCTGTCATGAAATTTCGGCCTTATCGCTACGGTCACCCTTTCAAGGTGGTAACAGACCACCATTCCCTGTGCTGGCTAGCCAACTTACGAGACCCGTCCAGGCGACTTGCTCGATGGAGTCTCCGTCTGCGGGAGTTCGATGTTATCATCGTCTACAAATTGGGCCCCAAACATGAAGATGCAGACACGTTGTCGCGCACTCCCATCAAAACTTGCAATAAGGACATGGACGAAGGCATATTCCTTGGGGCCCTCACCACATCTGACCTGATCATACGGCAGCGCGAGGGCGCCGAAATACGTCCTTTCATCGATCATCTAGAAGGCAAGAATGTTATGATTCCACGACACTTTTTTCGCAATCTCTCGACCTTCTGCTTCCGAAAGGGTGTCCTCTACAAGGAAAACTCGAGTTCCAGCGACAAAGAGTATCTATTGGTCATACCTGCCGCCCTCCGTGATGACATTCTCCTAGCTTGCCATGATGAACCCACGTCTGGACACTTGGGATTTGCACGCACTCTTGCAAGAGTACGCCAGACATACTACTGGCCCAGACTTTCTACCACGGTGAAGCGTTACGTGCAAAGTTGCCGTGAGTGTCAACGCAAAAAAACGCAGTCTTTGAAGCCCCGGGGGGTTACTCCAACCTATCGCAACTCCTAGCGCGCCATTTGATCAAATCGGCATGGATCTTCTGGGACCCTTTCTCTTGTCAGCCAGCGGAAACAAGTGGATTATAGTCGCCATGGACTATCTAACACACTATGCTGAGACGAAAGCTGTACAACGTGCTACGGCCTACGAAACTGGTGGAGGCCGTAGCTCCACCAGTTTTGTCACGAAATGACAATGGAAGATGTACCAGCGTTGGCGAGACAGACAGTTGTACAAGATGGCGTGCAAAAACGCAAGCCGGCGTCCTCAGCCTCCACTTCTTCTTCTTCAGCGCACGTTCCAGTCACAACTTCTTTCTCTGCGCTGGCTCGTGACACCTAGCGGCAACATTGTACGCATGTCAGCAATAAGTATTTAGGACACAGCTTACCTTCGCATCCATTTGGTGCGGAGCATAGGCTGTCCGGTAATAGACCACAGCAATTTCCACACCATCACTGCAGAGAAAACAATATTTCAGACAGTGCTTGTGTTCCATACCAATGCAACAATGATATGCTACAAGTACTCTGTGAAGCACAGCATGCTCTTATAGCTAGCCAAAGCAATATTATTCTGAATGAGTGAGTTGTGGGATTTTAGTATAGTATCCAGAGTCAGAAACAATGTCTTATTAACAAACTAGGCAATTCAACCACAAATAACAGCTTGAACACTTGTCGACGTAAACATCATAACGGCATCCACACTGTTACAATTGTCTCATATATTCCTTCAACTCCTCACTGCTACTAGACCACAGCCTAGGGCGAATGTTACAATACAGGGTACATTTGTGAAGCAACTGTTTATAAATATGCAACATATCTCTGAGGATGACTGCAGGTTGAAACACGTGGTCATGTATTGCACTGGGTGCTCAATCCACCTCAACAGCAGCAGAAACTTCGACCACGTCAAGTCAAATCACAGAATCCTTTCCAATTTAAAAGATGCCACACCTAGTAAGTAGACCTTGCCAAACCGAAAACTGTCAGCAACTGCTGGCAAGTGTACACCTGCCATACAACATGAAGCATTTGCCCAAGCCAACATGGAAACAAAATCAAACAGCTCGTAGATGGCGCCACTGCGTATGCAATATGACGATGCACTGGATAAAATGGTCCATATGACTGGCTCATGCACACTGGCCGTTCGTTATCACCAAGGGCAGATCACTACACTGATTGAAGATGTGAAAGGCCTTGAAGTTCGATAGGGGTTCCGATGATATTCAACATTTTTAGTAAATGCCTCTGGGAATGGGATGCTGAACTAAGGATGTTGGCTGTGCTGAAGTTTCTTCTCTGGTAGACCAGGAGTTTCTGCGAAATACTTTTTAATGACCCCTCCTCCTACCCTTGAATGGATTTTCACATTGCAGTTTGGATTTAACAAAACCACTGCACGCCACATCTGTACTTTCTGGAAAGACCGTTGTGACAGTGTCATGTATGTGCAACTCACAGGTGTGCAATTTGCAGGCCCACAATACGTGCTGAATGTGTTCGTTTTCCCGAGCCCATTCTCACATCGACTCATATGTTCAACAAACAGAAAGTAACTTTTCAGTCAAACAGCTTCTGCTTGGTTGATTCAACAGCCGACTTATGACAATTGTATTGTAACCAACATGCAGCCAGGCACGTTCACACACAATTCGCAGTACATGTGTGCTGACGATGGCACAGTGAATATCCATACAGGGTGGTTACTGCAGTGCCGTGCCAATTTCTACCTTAATTAGCTTGAATATAAATGTGCTATAAGGACTTCGACACATGCAAGACACACTGTGGTCTCGTGGCCGGTCGACACAGGTTAGGATTAGCATTGCGCTCAGTAACCAAAGGCCATTTTGCAGTGCAATTAACTTGAGACATTCTCATGCCAAAGAAAATGAGTAAGCTTTCGTGTGTTCCATGTAGCCCTGGAGAAACAAAATGGCAAATTTCAGCTTTTCATGATCTCAAGAAACTGACCGTGACATACTAGTTTTCCAATAAGCTCCAGATCGGTGTATTTCACATATCAAATTCTTAATATATTGAACTATATTATGATCCTCTTAGAGTTCTCTACAGTAAAACCTCATTCATACATTTTGGAAAAAGAAATACCTAGAGGAAAATGTACTGACCAGGAAAACGTACCATCTGAAGTAACCCAAAAAACTTGACAGACTCAGCTATTGTTAACATCTACGTAATGTGAAGCGCCACGTGGATCATTGCGGCACCAGACGCCGATGTGCGTCAAGCTGGTGGTGCTCCCGCGGCCCTGAGACACGTTTTGTTGTTTTCCTGTTGCATGGTGTTTTAAGAGGACAACCGGAAGGCAAAGAGAAATCGAGCTGGTGGGCAATGGGGCATGCTGCCTAAGTGAAACATGATGCCCACATCGTGACCCCTGCAGCAGGGAACGGCAGCGCATTTGGATTATCACCTGCTAAAAGCGTGCAGTATGCAATCAATGGCAGTACGCACCACATGCTGTAAAAAGACAGGTGAAGATGCTTATCGCAATAGGTTTGGTGGCAATAGCTGTAAATGCAGCGTGCAATGACTCCGGAGGAGATTTGATCGTACCTTAGTAAGAAACCGTGCGCCCTGTCATTTTCACATGGGTGAGGTGGGCAGTTATAAACTGTTCTCGATCGCTCGCGCCTCATGCATTTCTTGTTCACATGGAATCTAGTGGCCCAGAAAACGTATACGATCACAGTCTGCAGCAGGGAACGGCGGTGCATGTCCGTTGTCGCCTATTAAAAGTGTGCCTTATGCTTCCGATGGCACCACGCGCTGTAAAACAGATAGGTGAAGGTGCTTATATATCCCAATAGGATTGGCGATAGCGATAGCGGATTGGCGATTGGTGATAGCTGTGAATGCCACATGCGATGA
This sequence comes from Dermacentor albipictus, assembly GCF_038994185.2. NCBI lineage: Eukaryota > Metazoa > Arthropoda > Arachnida > Ixodida > Ixodidae > Dermacentor > Dermacentor albipictus. The sequence goes on from NC_091821.1 coordinate 474,678,674, forward strand.
CTCCAGAGAAGATTCGCTAGTACCGAAATGAGAAACTGAGTGTGCGCTGGCATTTTCATTTGAGAAGGGAGGTCAAGTACTACAGTGAGGCTGCCATGGCAGGCAGCAATATATTATTCTTGATCGCGCGCGCCTCGCGTATTTTCTTGTTTGCATGGGATCTAGCAGCTGGAAAACGTATGGTACGATCACAGTTTAGCGACGTACTGAATGTTGGTGCCGAAAAGTATGAGCATAACTCTACTGGGTAACTTTTTGTGTTCTCGATAGTGAACATTGGCTCCGGGAAAGCATACATAACAGGTATGTATCAACAAGGTTCTACTGTATTTCCGGGATCAACTGTATTTCAAATTATCAATACACTGAACTATTTTGCAATCCCCCTAGGGATTGATATATCTGGGATTGACTTTATAATTATTAAATGAATGCTAAGGAAAAGGAAGTACATTCATGGGTGACAAAGAATTGGAAGGAGATTTTAGCCCAAACCCTACGAGAGCGATTTTGTGCGTGACGGCAAAGAGCGATGGTTTTGAGCAATGAAACAGGTCGTCGCACAAACAGATTGCTCGTTCCTGTTGCTCAGTTGCTCGGTTCTGGAAATATAGAATTCGTCGCTCATTGCCTGGAAGTGCTATGAGCGACTAACCAATAGCATGAAACTGAAGCTGGATGTACATCAATCAAGTACTTGCTCAACTAAATTTCGATATGCGCAAGGATAAGAACCTACTGCTAGCCTTGCTTCAGAAATTTTGTATGCTGCTCTATACAGTAAAACACATCAACTTAAATTAATAAAGCGTGCATCACAATGCCAGTTTTTACGCGTATTTGCTGCCCTCATACCGGCAACACATCGCTCAACGTCGTCGCCCGCATGGGGTACAACTTGTAGGCAACAAGTGAATGTGACAGCCATCTCCATCGCGTTGCTTGTCACTGTTGCATGCAAGATCGCTTGCATGAGGTTTATGTTTTAAGACAAGGAGATTTGTGGGCGTATGAGGGGTAAGCTTGAGAACAGAAATACCTGGAGATACTTGGTCTATGTCTTTGTACCGCAGTGGACATAATTTCATTAATGATGATGATGACCACTGTGCAATAGGAACTAGGATGGGTATGAGTCATCAGATTCTGATGCGTTGGCTTATTCACACCAAATACAACATAGACCTTGACACAGAGCCATCGTTTGTTGGACACTGTCAAATTACTGCTGAAAGCTGGGGTACAACTACAACCAACTTGCTGTTTAAAAGAGAGCTTCATGTTGTCAGGTGTGCAAAGATAGCAATGCATGTCACCACATACATATCACCTGTGCATGCATTAGCAAATGTACAATATGTGCCTGTTTATGGGACGCTGTGAAATGTCAAACTTCACCCAAGTTAATGGTCTTGGCAGAATGAATTTTCATGCGTACCTACCAAGTTTTGTGATTTTATCATAAAGTGTCCGATTTTCCACACATTGTTAAGAGTATTGTATTGCAACCCTATATTTTTAAAATTTTCCATGTTCTGTGTTTGAAACTCAAACAAAATGAGCGTTGGTTAATGGAGCCGCTATAACTGTTGCACCTTGCCAATTTGCAGTGCCAAGTTGGCAACATTGAATGTGTTGGCTTGTATCCAAATCAAAAGCCAACAATCATTTCCAAGAACATAGGCGATTGCCTTTGCTAACCTTATTGCTGCTGTAGCTCGTGCATTGCTGCCAGAGCTGTGGCACGATCCCGTGCAAACAGCTTAAGCAATGTCGGCGAAGAAGTACTTTTAAAGTATTTATCCCCAGCTATTCGGCTGACTTTCCATTTATCAAGAAGTGGAACAAAGGTGAAAGGTATGCATTCTGTATTTTGTGCTGCTGCAATGTCAACATTTTGCATGCTGGTCACTGGGACACCCTACTGCTTCTAGGTATGAAAAACCACAAGGACATGGCAAAGCTAGTGGTCTCAAGTCAGAAGCTTGGAGGGTTTCATAGCTAATCAGTGGATCTTGATACTATTTGAGCTGAATGCCTTTTGCTGCAGAGCTAGCCTAGTCCTGCAAGGTGTAATGAGTTTGTTGTGCCACTATTGTGATGGGTTGCGCATTTTACCTAACCAAAACTTTCTGAGCAATAAAACAGTATTTTAGTATTTCTTTAAGCAATTATAGTATCTTTTGGCATCTCGTGTAGTATTTTGAGCAGTGTGAGGTTGGTAGGTATGGCCAAGCATTTGTATTAGTGTGTCTGCATCACAGGGGCCTTGCAACAAAGCTTGCGCACAATACGTGGTGCAAAATTCAGTACAAGTAAAGAATAACTGATTCAAGAGCAGCAAAACAGAAAAAAAAGCAAAGGCCGGAGGTTAGTCAATACCAACTTCACACAGGCAGCAAACAAGGGCTACTTTTTTGTGAAACCTGGTGGCGGTTTTCTGAACATGCAGCGGCAGAACACAGGGCACAATAGAAGAGGCGTAGAGGCACAAGAACCTGTGTCTCTTTGTGCCTCCTCTGCTGCGTCCCATGTTACAGCACTACATTCTCGCCATGCATCCGCCACAATCTGGTCGAACAAAAAGCATAATTCTACCAGTGGGGTTTCCCAACGGCACAAAACTTTGGATCCCCTGAAAGTAAACAAATGACAGGAAAACAGCACCATCATCCTGCTACCTGGCGTTACACTCACACGATGAGGTTTCCCTCCTTGATGACGCAGTCGTGCAGTTCGGAGAACTTCCGGCGCATCACCTTGACAGGTATATTCCCCGTGGAGAGGCCGTATTCCAGGTTGCGCTGGTCACACACGTTGTACGTCTCCTCTTCCACCACAAACAAGATTGCTGCCCTGAAAGCAGTGGTGCAGCCAGATCATTTTGCCGCACAACTAAATTCAACTGACGTCAACTGACTCCAAACTTGTTATAGTGTTGAATTAAAACACAGCAGCGAAAGACCACCAGTCGATTGGGAAACTGATACAACACTAAAACGACAAGAACTGACATGAAGTACAATACACAACAATCATTTCCAACTGCTTAAAGTGAGAATGAACACAATTTGATGTGGCTGGAACTGCACATGGCAAACATGCCTGACAGGATATCAGGCACACATACATGATCATTAAAAAAGGCCAGTTCCTGAACAGATAGCAACAGGGGTGCAATGCTCACACATTTGTCCACAAAATTCTGGATACTCGGTGCTTTAGGCACTATTGGAAGTGTGTTCTGTTACCATAACATGAGAGGACAAATAAATATGCTGAATTACAGCCTTCCCTAGTCAGCTTTCTTGCCCTATCAAGCTGGCTAGAAGTGCAGCACTGCCTACAATGAATTAAACAAAAGGCACGAAAGAACATCGAGTATATGTATATCATCATAATTAGGTCCCTGGCAGAACGAAGGCAACTCGCAGTCATCTCCAGTTATTCCTATCTTTTGTCGGCCAACAGCAACCTATGCCTGCAAATTTTGTGCTCTCATCACTTCTTGCATGCCATCTCAACTCATCTCACCACACACTAGCAACAAAGAGATGAGAGCAGTGAGCATGACACTGGGTCACTAGCCCATTTTGTACCAGCAGCACCTGCTGAGGGGTGCAGCAACATGAATATCGAAAATGGGTGTGTTTAGCCTTATTCATGCCTTATGGATGACCTCTGATCAGTTGTTTTTGGTTGTACAGTTAAACCTCGATATAACGAACTTCAATCTAACGAAATTCTCCATATAACGAAGTATTTGACATTTCATAACCTCTTGTCTATAGTACACCATTTAGAACCTAAATATAATGAAGTGTGTTGTATGCAAATTTATTGTAATTAAATTTCACTGCCACCGCAAAGGAATGCAAAGACAATAAATGGAAACCTCCACAGACCCAGATGGTTAAACAATTGAATTACAAGTGGCTGCTTGCAAATGCAACTCTCAAATCGCACACCGGGTGACAAGAGCGACTGCCGACCTGGAGCCGCATCATGTTCCGTGTAAAGTCCAAGTGCGATAAGATCCTATTACGCGCCGCGCACTGTGCGCTTTAAGTGCGAGGAAAAGTGTGCGAGGGTGAGACAAGAAATATGGTGGCTTCCGGAGTGCCGCCTTCCTGCATGAGCTAAGGGAAAGAGGGGGGAGCGAGGTCGCGGTTACGCGATCAAGCATGCGCGAGGGCACGGGAGGGGGTGGGCGGAGTAGGTGGTAAGTTGGCGCTTCTGGGCCGTGGCTGCACATGGCTGTAAGCACGGCTGAGCACACACGCAGCCGTGCACCCTGCTTTAGAGGTAATCTACCACGTGTGCAAAGAGTGGGGGTGCCGAGATGACGTGGCACCCTGCAAGCTGTATTACCGCTCGGTTAGTATTGGAGGTTGCGTAATTTCGAGTTTCGCTGACCCGTCAGAGCGAGAGGCAGACGAAGCATTTGCTCCCCACTGCCGGCGCTTTTCTTGACAGTATCATTGCGCAGACGGTGTTATCACCTGAGGGGGTGGAGTGCATGCAACAGCATGGCTGGTTTCGCTTAATTCGTACCATTGAGAAGATATCGTCAACGTACAGGGCATAAAACCATATAATTTGTCTCAGACTCCCAAATTTATAAAAATGAACTGTTTTCTTATTCAAATTTGCTTTTTTCAACTGTCCGATAATTCGGAAAATCCTGCGGGCCCTTTCCATGTAAGTTGATCTGCGACTGTACTTATTTGCATAAAAGGTCGAATTTCAATAGAACGAAATTTCAACACAACAAAATGATTTAGTAGTAACAAGAGGTGTTGTTGTTCTTGTGATCCTCGGGTGGGGCTTGAGGACTTCGGCTCGATCAAGTTTGGTTGCAGCAGTGTAGGCTCTTTGAAGGTCACTGTTTATTTAAAATTATTGTGAAGTAATATATGGAGGATTTGCATGTTGTCCATATTGTCTACCATGTTGCCGTTCCGCCTTTATAACATAGCCGCAATGTAGACTAGCAGGTATCGAACGCCATAAACGCAACCCACATACTGAAGGACCTTGTGCACTTTGTTATAGCAAAGTTTAACTATAGTGCTTTGACCTGGAAAGCCAGCAAGATTGCATAAAGCTAGAATTAGCTGAAAGCCTTGCTTGAAATAAGCAGGTTATCCCTAAATGCCTTGATACTTCGTACTTGTGGTCCTTCATTGTCGAGTAAAATCTGATAATTTCTCATTTTTACACCCCTAATAAGTTTTATCAAAGCTGGATTAAACCCGATTGCTACCTGAAATTCCCCTCGAAGAGCATTCTTCATGTTAGAATGAAGCCCTGAAAACAGTGCCCATGTTCTGGCCTGCTGACAGGACGCCACCGCGTCCTACCATCTAGTGAATGCAGCACTAATACTGCTTTGCATTGTGAATGGTAGTTGTGATGTTGAGAGGACGTTTTCGTGACTAAGGTATGTTGAAAATCTGACAGTCCTAGGATGGACACAGAAATGACCAAAAAATGACAATGTACGTCAACAAGCATTCATAATTACACACCACTAACAAAGCATGCCCGTGTGTGCAGTTGGCTTTGCTTCTTCTATTTCTTTGTTCAAAAAAGTGTGGAGAACGAATTAAGTAAGGGATCACCAAGCATGTCTTTATTTGTTTATGTTGTCTGTCTAAAAAATGGCACAGTCAATCTCGGATGCATCAAGCTCAGATATATTGAACTATCGTCTATATTGAAGAGTTGTAAGATCCCCGTGTAAATCCCATGCGAAAGTACTCTGCCACATTCCATATATCAAATCCTGCACTGCCCCGCACCCTGCAAAAGCATTTTTTCTAACAGAGAAGTGATTACTTCTTGTGTTGTCGGAAGTACTTAATGGCAAAAATTTTGAAATAGCACTGTTTCGGCAGATGCTCTCAAACAAGAGGCTGAATCTGAAGGGCAGCAAATGCCAAGAAGAAAAAGTTGGCAGGGTACTCTCAGTCATGCTCACTGCGCATATGTACGGCTTGTGCAAACAGCGGCCATTCATTGTCGGCCAGAGCAGTTCACCACTCTGTTTGAAGAACACGAAAGGCCTCCCAATCCGATACGCGTTCCACAAAAAAGCGTGGATGACACTCGATCCTTTCACTCAGTGGCAGTGGGCCTGGAATGCTGAACTGGAGATGCTGGGCCACCAGGTTTGTGTTCTTGCAGATAAGGGTGTGCTGCAAATGTCATTTTAAGGTTCCACGAGTGGCCAAAACGAATCGGACCCCAGCGGCCACTTGGGACGAAGCTTTACATTACAGTTTGAATCTAACAAAACCACCAAACGACACTTGTAATAGTGGGAATGGACTCGGATGTTCTGCAAGCTGAAAACCACTTTTGAAAATAACAGTGTATGCCGTGTGTAGTATCGGCATTCACCGACGCAGGAGACGAAGGGGAAGGGCTAAGAACAAAGGGACCTACCAGCCACGAAGTGTCAGAGCACTGAGCGGTAGGCATGAGACGCACAAACCTTTTAGGACACTTGAGAAGTTAGTATGATTGATTTCAACAGGAAGTCAGTTCTGACAAAACTTCTAACCTGTTTCGTTGCATATCACTTTTGACGATCCGCCATATTGTTGATACTGTATGGACACGTACGGCCGGGCACGTACACGTGCAATTTTCAGCACAGTTGTGCTGATGGAGGCATTGAATGTATTCAACAGGCTAGTTTGCTTTTGCTGCGTGTCCATTTCTACCTTATCAATTGAATAAAAACGCACAACAAGCACTTCGACGCGTGAAAGGCACGCCATGATCTCACTTCTGGGCTTTAAGGGATAATGTTGCTGTGACTTGCCAATGTTCGTGAGCCAAAAATAACTCACCTTTCGTGCATTCTACACAGCCTTTGGAAAAGAAAATCTGTAACTTCTCGCTTTTCACAATCTCTGGAAACTGTACGAGATGCGCAGAGATCTCAGATACGCTTAAGATAGGCATATTTTCTATTTCAGAATATCAACACATTAAACTATTTCGCGATCCCCTTCGAGTTTGACATATCAGGGATCAACTGTATTATTGTCTGCCCACGAAGATTTGCATAAATAAGTTTGTCACACGACTTGCAAACAGCTCTCTTTGTCAGTATGTGTTCCTGCAACTTATTTCACTAGTCTACATAATATATAGATGTCCAAAAAAAGACCGTTGCCTGTGTTAATCATTTTTGAAAGTATATACAATCTAAAACCCAAATACGAAGGACCCTACTCATACTCAACAGCGTAACTTCAAGTACCTGCTGACCTGTAAACATCAGAATTAGCAGAATCTTGCAGCCACAGCACTGAGCCGTAAGGGATAACAGGCATTCTTTTTTTTTTTTTAGCTTTGCCCTGAGCATGCGCCTTTTTTCATGGGTACACAAATGTTTTGTTAATGACAATTTACCTTTAGGCACAGCACACAAGTAGCCACAAACTCCACAGAGCAAATACTGAGAAGCAACAAAGTGTTTCTGCATCACGGTGACCTTTTCAGAGATTTTGGCATTGCCAATTTCGCCTGCTTCAGGAACTTGCCTATATAAACTTTATTAAAAACAAGCACCCACTCTTTCACCATCAGAATACTTCTAAAGAAAGGTTTGGGGACCGACAAGTGAAACCTTTTTGCCAAGAGAATTTATTTTTCCTAAATCTCGACGCAACATTCGTAAAATCATAAACACAGCCCAAATTCATAAATCTTGTAGAAAATTGGGAGAGTTAACAGGTATGGATTTGTCTTGCATTCCTGCATTCCATGAGCTCAGTAGGCTGTAATGCATAAAGCATTCTTTGGCGAGCTCCCCAGCCCTGTGACACGAAAAGTGTAATGCCTTGTATCTGCACAAAAATGCGCAATTTGCAAAGTTAAGCCATTTAATTGTTATGATAGTGTAAATGTAGATAATTGGTAGCTTTTAAGCAATAAGGAACAATTTCAAGCAAAAAATAATATAGAAAGAGAATACCCATAGAGATACATAGGGATCCTTGGAAGATGCATGCGGAAGCTTATAGCACGGGTGGGCAAAATGAAATTTGTGGTTGGTCAACTTGAAATTTGTAGTTGGGTGAGCCTCAAATTTGGGTGTGGGCCAACTAGAAATCTGGGGTCGGCTAACTTAAATTAGGGGATGGGCCAAGTGAAATTTAGGGGTGGGCCAAGTTTAAAGTTGCGGGGGGGGGGGGGGGGCAACTTGAAGTTTGAGGGTGGCCCAACTTGAGATTTCGGGGTGGCCCAATATCCAAATGAACATTCCTGAGTGTCCTTTGGGTTATAAGACCTCACGGGCAAGCAAGCACGTTAAGATGCTTGGTGCACTTTCATTGGGCCTTCCCGCGGCACAGTCAGGACGCAGGCGAGAGCTTGCATGGACAAGGAACATGCGCATTACACAGGCTCGCGAGAGCAACAGTGAGGGTGACATGGCATCAAGGCGATGAACTCGCCCCTCAGGCAATGCCTCACACGGTAATGCGGCAGCCGGCATTCCCTTTCGACCGCTCTGCTCTGTCGAGCTGCACTTGTGCCCAGCGTTCCGGCTCAATTGGTACGATTGCATTGAGGGGGCAGGATGCAGTGAGAAAATATGATAAGTGTCTAGTAAAGCCAAAGCATTCTTTGCCACTGGAAAGGCCGTGGGTAGATGCACATAAGCTAGGAAAAGCAAGTAAGTGCAAAACTAAGCAAAAATGAAGTCACAGCTGGGCCAAGCAATGCTTATGCATTAGTAGACAATCCTCAAAATTTCTGCAACTTTTCTTTTTTTACTAGCTGTGCAATTTATCACCAGAAGTCCTGTGCACATGGTTTACTAAGTCCCCTGTGTATCAATGTTACCAGAAAAACCTAGCGGGCTCGTTTCCTATCCAATGAACACAGCATGCGATAAAGATATTGGTGGCCCACTAAAGTCTCACAAGTGCCTACCAGTAGTTTTGGACAATGACACTGGACACTTGTGGTCTCACAAAATATTATGGCACAAATGAATGACTGACCCCTTTAATTAAGATTTAGCTGCTTCAAGCGCACCCTAAAGTTCCTCTCAAGCTCCAAGTGGCCATCTGTTATGGGCAGGAAGAAAGCTTGAGAATTGTGTCAATCAATCCAGAGAAAACAGCGGAGCCCCCCCAATGGCAACACAGCTGTGCAGTCTGACCATGACATCCAGAGTAGAAACGGGAAAACGTCTCATTTCAATGAGCTGCTCGAAACGGCCCAGCTCACTGAAATGAACTGGTTCATTTGAACAGTGCTGTGTATTCTGCTGCGTCAACGAATCGCGTCCTTGTTTCGTATCCGTGGGTGTGGAGGAGAGCTCTGGCCCTGGCCACTCTTTGCCGCGGTTGTGTTCCGGGTGGACGTAGTGTGGAATCGGGTTGACTCTTAGCGTTTGTCCAATCGTGTCTGAAACAGCGACTTTCTGGCCTTGTTGGCTGCGGTCGTCGATTCGAGAGGCAAAACACACATATGGGCAAGTGTAGCGTGCGAGCGCGCAAAAGATGCGGACGAAGTGGCCCTCGCCCTCATGGATCCAAAGTGCATGACAGTTCTCTGCGACTCGAGACAAGCGGTCAGAAACTTCGCCAAAGGACGGCTCTCACGGAAAGCGGCCCGAGTCCTGTGTAATCAACAAGTCCAGCGGGAGGTCAAACCAGAATCCAGAAGTTCCCGGCGCACATGGGAGAAGTATCGGAGACACATCACAACTGAAACAAAACAGCACACGCCAAAGTGCACGCGCTCACGAACTGCGCCGGCGATCATTGTCCATGGGACTGCTTGGAGAGCTACAACGAAATTACCAAGGCCCTCCACCTGGCCCACTGAACCTTCCCTCCGCCCAGCAAAAAGCTGGACAGGGCCCAGGTGGCGGCCCTCAGACAACTGCAGACACTCACGTACCCTAAGCTGGCACAATACCATAGGCTCTACCCCAGTACATAACCAACAAATATATGTAAGGTCTGCCACACGGATATAGCCACTTTAGCTCACATGCTCTGGGACTGGAAGAAAGGGGGTTAACCGAGGGGCCCGATATTTATTAATCATATCATGAGAAGCCAACAAACAAAGACGCCAAAGAAAACGTAGGGGAAATTACTTGCACTTACTAACTGAATTAAACAAACGATAAATTAATGGCAATAAAAGTGGATGAAAAGGCAACTTGCCACAGGTGGGGTCTGTAGGTGGGGAACGGTCTCAGATTACACATGCGATGCTCAGCATTGCACAACGCTCAAACCAGTGACAGAAAAAAAGACTAACAATATTTGTGCAGACCCCTTAACCGTCTTAAACCTGAACACAGTGGAAAGTGCTTTGTACATTTGCCACTATTCGATAACATTTTTTTCATGCCTATATAGAAAGGTGGTGGAGGTCTAGCTTTACTCTTTGGACATCATCACTCCATCAATCTTCTTGAAAGCCTCCTTGGCTCACCCTTGCGAGCTTTCGTTCACACTAGAGCTCTCACTCGCACCTACAGATATGGTGCATGGCTGCGATGTTATCACTCTTGGACTTTACACGGAACATCACTGCGACCCCACCGATGCCAGTGGAAGTTTGCCTGGAGTGTCCATATAATTGCTATCGCAATAAAAACAATTGTTTTTTGTTTGTTATAAAAACAAACAACAAAAACAAATCTGCTGGTATAGTTACAACACAGTGCAAGATATAAACTGCAACTGCATTCATATAAACAGATGGTAAATTTACCTTAAAAGACATTGTGCATTACAAGTGGTGACTGAGCTGTACCTGGCAAGCCGAAAATGAACACCGAATGAATAAGCCAGTTGGAACTGAGTGAGTAGCAAGCTCGAGGCAAAGACAAACTGTGAGCCCATGAGGGGTGAATCTCGGCATTACTTCCAATGGCTCTGTCGACACTAGTGCCAAGGACCCCTTAAGTTATGGCACTAGCAGGAAGGTGACACTTTAGCGTGCTTATGTCAGCAAAATGGCGGCTTTCGTCGTCAAGAAAACAGGAATGACAGCCGCATGGTGCCTCCGCCCTGTCTAGCTTTCTTTTTCTTTTACTTTTACGTCAGCTCGACTGCTCCCTCGGCCCTCCTCCCCTCCCTGCCACACACACCGTTCTTTTTTTGAAGCTGTATGTGGCGAGTCTTCTTTTCTTGAGCGCACACGCATCCTGGCACATGATTAAAAAATATATGAAGTTCTATTACAACACAACAGACCATTAGCCTTGTTGTATATTGAAATACTAATGATACACACCTAAAAAATGCACGAAAGTGGATGACATGGATGACATTTTTGTAACTACACTAACTAGCTCAAATAAAAACTAGAATGTCAACTGTGTCTTTGCCTGTTGTCATTAGACACACGGAAGACTCTTCCAGGGTCCGTCTTTGGAGTGTTGTTCCACTAGTGCAAGATGCATGAAGGATAAGTGTCATGAGAAATCATTCGTACAGCAGCAGGCAACGATGCGTCGTCTTTTGTCAATTAAGGCGTCTTTTCTTCTCTCTCAGGTTGCATCGGGTGCCACACTATAGGTCGCACACAAAACCAAAATACTGCCGTGCATACTGCACGGAGCGAGCTGGAGGCACGAGGCTGCCCATGCTGGCCACCACTTATTTTTCTGTAATGGCCAGAAAACTAAACCACGAAAATTCTGGACAAAGAAAGCAGGTGTCAACAGCCAGTGCAACAGTGGGCACCCACGGAGACAGCTGACGGTGAGAGGGCTGTGACACTTGCGAGGAAGAGCGGGAGGGCAGCAGAGCTGCTTTCTCACCTTACCAATAGGTGGCACTGAAGTCGTATCCAACATAGAGTGCCTCGATACCAAGAACAGCAGCCCTTCTATTGAGCCAGCCTAACCTAGCAGAAGGCCCAGTTCTGAGGGAACGGTGCGGCACGGCTCACTGAATGAGAGAACCACGGCTCCCTCTCTCCAAAAGAACCGCCGTTCACTTTTTCTAAACCACGGCTCACTCATTCTTTAAAAAGAGCAGCTCAAAAGATATAGCTCACTCCTGGGCAACCCATCTCTAACATGAAGGCAAAACTAACACACGGCACTCACTTTGGGTTCTTGTAAGCATTCCAGGCTGCCAGCAGGCCTTTGCAGAGGAGTTTGTCAGTCTTGCACTCAGGCATCTGCAAGGATGCAATGAAAAGGAATGCTTCATAATTTGGGAAGGATATTTACTCCCTTACTCACTCAAATCTGCAACCATTGCAATAACAGTACCAAAACTGTTGCTGAGAGAGCACATAAAGGTTTGCGGGGACCATTCTTGACACAAGCCTTTGTTGAGCACTGTCTATCGAGAGAGCATGTGAGGCATGTTGTGAAGCATTTCTGATCGCCTACTAAGTGAAGCTGCATTCTCTCTGGTTATCAATACAACAGTGAAAGGGGCCCTGAAACAGGTTTTGAACCTAGTAAAAAAATGTTGCCGATCTGTTGAAGAGGCTCCTGTAAATATGTAAGTCAAATATTATTGCACTGCATGCAGCTGGGAATTCAATCTCGTGTTGAAAACAGCAAAAAAAATCACTTGATCTCGCTTCCACCATGCAGAGTCATTGCAAGCAGCTGGACCCACAGACAACTATTGGCTCATATTGTGATTGCAAAAACATTCTCAGTAATAGATAACTGCAAATTTTTAGTTAAATAAATGAAATGTGTGTCGGTGATCTCCAAAGATAGAAATAAGCGTCCAACGATTAAAATACTCCCTAATGAGAAATTTGAATGCAGCTTGACATGTGTTTTCATCTTGCGATATATTCAGGCAAAGAATTTGAGACCGACCAGTGCTGTCAGCGGCTTTGCAGAGGGAGGGGCAGTATGGGAATACTGGCATTATGAGTGGCCTCAGAGCCAGCTGTGAAAGAAGACGCCGACGAATGCATGAGCAGTGGCAGGAGCTCGTTCGCATGGTCCTGCCGAGGGACGCCAACGAGCCAGCTGTGGCAGAAGACGACGACAAAAGCGCGAGCAGTGGCACGAGCGCCTTCGTACAGTTACGCCAAGGGACGCTGATGCTCGACCCAGGAACAGGTGCCTAAGAGCTGCGCTCTAAAGCCTTTCATTTTGCCCTGCCGTTTCATGTGCAACAGTTACATGCAGCTGCCTATGCTGTACATGGCCTTCAGGATAGCAACAGCGTGCTTGGTAGAGTAGCCAACTCTGGTTGCCACAATGTGCCGCAACGAGCGTTTTCACTGCCAACACACTAAACTTTTGGTCAGACATTTGCCCCCATGGCTTCCACGCTGATTAGGTTCCAGCATGCTAGCAGAGATGAAGAGAGAGGCCACACCGCGTACTGTCACAATAACTGCGCTTATACTTGAAGGAGTTGAAAAATTTGTGGAGCATGAGATACGGGAGATGACGGCCTTCAATACTGAGGCCATTCTATGATAAGATAAAGAATGTTTCAGGGTCTGCCAGGTAGAACACCTCTTATCTTTTGCCATTGCACTGCTGTGGCTCTGTGTATATTTTTTCGTATGTGCCTTCAAACATGAAGCAATAATAGAGAAATACGCTTGTTGGGACTCCTGAATGGCTTGTGCGCAGGTCAGAAAGTCCCCAAGAGCCAACAAGCTAGAAAACTACCATACTAGTGTGCTCAGGTATGTTGGTGTGAAAGTACACTCCGTTAAGAGCCCAGTCAAAAGGAAAACGATGCGCCACTTTTGTGTGAACAGAACAATGCTCACATCACCAGTCATGCTCCAGTGCCAAAAAAGGACAAAAAAAAGAAAAGCCACAAAGATTACAGAAAAAAGTCTGCAGATCTCACACACCGTGGGAATTATGTAATTGAAGCTTTGTATAGTTTTTTGCTTCAAGTGACGATAATTAGCAGTGATGTTGGTGGCGAATGTGTAATTTCTTCAGTGTTTAGTCCAATATGAGAGTGGCGAATAGATGTTAAACGTTACTTTGCATGTACCACTGCTGTTGTCTGTGTAGTCCACAGAACACACAGGGACACATGTTTGCTTGAGGCGGTGTGTGTTGAAGCGTTGTTCATAATCTCTGAGAGCTGAGCATTATCATTGCCTCTCACGGCACATCGCACCGTGGCCGAAGTGTTAAACTTTAATTGAGTTAGAGGGCTGTACGTAATTCAATTACTATAAAATTGTAAGTATACACTGTATACATAAATTCGCAGTCAGCACCACATTTTACTGTGCAGCAAAGATGCTCCTGTTCCATGTGACGCATCTTTTGAGCCTGAGTGTCCTTGACACTGAGTGCATGCTTTGGAGCCATTTTGCTGGCACATTTACGTGGTACTTCTGCATACTTGGCCAGCACACTGCTGAGACGCCAGCTCCAAGTGCTCTCTTCAGGCTACAGAAGATTCTAATGTTTACGCCATCACAGCCCAGCCAAGGCCTCCACAGCCCAGCACCTGCGTTTCTGTCGCAGAGGAAAGCAAGCGCAGCACTTGCCACATGCACAAACTACGCATCCCGGCCCACGCCGGCCAGGATGCACAGAGGCGAGCGTCATCCGGTGGTGTTGCAAGAAACCCAGCGGCATGCGCAGCAAGACCACAGCAAGACCGGAGAGTCGGGAGGAGAGGCAAGGAAACCTTTGCTTTAAAAAGCGCTAGAACCATGCTACTTCTGTAAGATGTACCAAGCGGCCCAACAAGAAGTTCTTCGAAGCTTCACAACAAAGGAATAGCTGTTAACACACGATGTCTCTTTTTTCACTCGGGCATAGTGTGACGGAGTTTAGGCGGAATGCTTCAGGAGCACAAGTTTCACAGTTGCAGTTAACCATGTACAGTCGTGAGCAGAAATGGAGAGACCACGGCTCCAGGTGAGGGAGCGGCTGCAGGGCCACAATGCGGCGCTGCAATCTCATGCTGCGCGCTCGCTTCGAGAGTGCCCCGACTGACGACAAACTTCACCTTCGCTCTCGCACTGGTGCTTAACCCGCTCGATAAATTTCTAGTGCACCGTTTGGTTGCTCTGCTGCTGACGGTTGTGACGAAGGGGAGCACGCATTGCAAAGTGCCTAAAGTCTCCGAAGAGAAAGTATGGCGAACTGCTCCCTTCCTCCTCCATTTTCGGCACGCCTTGACGGTTACGCGTCGATGCAGTGCCTGTATCGGCTTAAGCGTAACCACGCGCATGCAAGCAGGATTGCATGCGTAACCACGACATGTGCAAGCCACGCGTGCCTGAAGGCATGCGTGGCTTGCACTCGACTCGCGAATTATTAGGCATAAACTAATACACTGAGGTGCAAAATGCAAGGCACTGTGGATCCTCACTTCGAACACATCCTTCAAATAAATATTAAAAATGTTTGGCACCCACAGGCTTTTTATTGCCGTGAGAAATAAACAGTCCAAACGTAACGTTGAACTAATACTTAGTGAAGTTGTCATTAACGGCAATAACACCTGCAGCTCAATGAGCAGAAGTAGAGCACGTGCAGAACACAGAGTTCCATCACAAATACCCGGCTGGAGTGGCCACCAGTAGGTGCAAATTTGAACCCCACCGAAAACGCGTGGGGCTGATCAGGAAGCAACTTGAAGCCTGGGATCTCCGCACGGCTACAGCTGATCAGCTGTGGACTGCCGTAAAACAAGGACTGGCAGACTCTTCGTGCTCGCCCCAGAGTTGTCATCACTGAATGATTCTATGTCGTGCCGAGCTGCTGCCGTAATTTCCCTTAATGGCAACTTCACTAAGTATTAATTGAATGCTATGTTCAGATCATTTAGTTCTCACAGATATAAAAAGCCTGGCCAAACACTTTTAATACTTTATTGAAAAGGGTGTTCGAAAAAATTACCGACGATTACGTTACTTCCTAATGCGAAATTTGAGCGCAGCAAATAAGCTGTTTCACCTTTTCGATAGATTGAGGCAAAGAAATCGAGCAACACATGTATGCGCTATCACAGAATTTTTTTTTATTTTTCACACGTATTCCTTTAACAAAGACTCCACTAACAGTTCTTGACAGTCATGAAGGAAGCTTTGTGGTCGGAGAAATAGACTGATATATGTTCGACTTGGTACACCAATGCTTGATTCTCAAAGACGAGATCTATACAAGTGCCTCGCGAGGTTGTCACAGCCGTGGGACGCGTTACGAGCGAGAGGAACGGGATGTTCTCCCGCATAAGTGTTAGGAAATTGCTGTTTGTCTTTATGTCAACATTAAAGTCCCCCACTACTAACATCGGTGTGGATCGATGGACGGTTAATGCGAGTTGCAGGAAGTGCACGACGTCTTTCGTGAGTGCGGTAGCGGACTCACGAAAGCGGTATCAGTCGGTCGCTGCTAGCGCTGGGGGGATGAAAGGGGGGCGGAGCTGGTTACGAGGCCGACGACAACGCCGACGACGACGCGAAACCCAGGAACGTACGCCAAAGAGCCATTTGTGTAGCCAGCCCTCCTCCACAGTCTCTCCTCCTCCCTTCCATCATCCTCCCTCGCCCGGAGAGCCGACAGCGCGCACGCGCGGCGGCGGAGCAGATTCGTCGGCGAGCTGGTTACGAGGCCGACGACAACGCCAACGCCGACGACGACGCGAAACCCAGGAACGGACGCCAAAGAGCTGCGCTCTAAAAAGCATTCACAGTGCCTTGCATTTTACGCCTTGATGTATTCGTCTCTATCAAATGACACGGGAGTTGAGTTGAGTGCAAGCTGCGCGTGCCTTGCAACAGCATGCCGATACAGACATGGCATCGACGCATAGCCGTCAAAGCCCGCCGAAAGCAGAGCAGAAGGGAAGCAGTTCGCCTTACTTTCCCATCAGAGACTTCAGACACTTTGCGATGCGCGCTCCCTTTCGTCACGACTGTCAGCAGTAAAGCAACCGAACGGTGCACTAGAAATTTATCAAGCATGATAAGCACCCGCGCGAGAGCGACGGTGAAGTTTGTCGTCACTCAGGGCACTCTCGAAGCGGCGTGCAGCGTAAGATAGCAGCGCCGCATTACGGCCCTGCAGCCGCTCTCGCGCCCGGAGCTATGGTCTCTCCACTTTTGCTTACCACTGTACATAGAATAGGCTCCCTCTAGAAGAAACTGATGAGCTAAATTATTGGTAAAGTTAAACACAGTCTGGGGACCTTAGGTTAGTTTGCCCAAGACTTACTGCACTAGCATTAAGCTTAACGCTTTCAGGGTTGATCTTTTTCGCCATATGTGACCGCCCAAGGTCGATTTCTTTTATTGCAGATTTAAATTCTTCAGAGAGACCTATTTCGAAAAAAATTTACTGTAATTTTTCTAGGGTGACCGTAAAGTGAGAAAAATATATATTGTGTAGCTATATATGTGCCGTTTATTCACGAATAACAACAATAAAAAAAAGGAAATAAGCTTATAATAATTAAAGATTCGATGCATTGTTATACACATAGTTCAAGGCTTAGAAGATGCGCACATGATAATATTTTGCAAGTCTGAAATCTTCCTGCTCTTACACTAATATTTACGTCCATAGCCTAATCGAACTGCGTAGGCGAGTTCACTCAAGAAAACTGTGTGGTTGTGTGCCCGTCATAAAAGCACAACGTGTGACAAACTTACGCTAATCTTCATCTTATCGCCAACCAGAGGCAATTAGTTTTCACGAGTCTTCAAGAAAGGAAACGCATGCACGGCAGCATCCTTTGTATGCGTACCCCTGTGAGCAATAAATGAGCAAGTAACAGGCGGTCGCCCTTTGAGCAATTAGTAATGAGATAGCCATCAGTTTTGCAAGAGCTATAGGCCGAAACCGCCCACGGAACAAAACCCAAACTCACCGCCGCCCGCCTGTGTGCGAGTGGTAGTATTAGACGCACTGGAGCAAACAAACCATGCAACGAAAATCGAGAGAGGGAGCCGCGATAAAAAAATTTTCTACATTCTTGCGTTGTGGCAGCATATGCCAGGAAAGAAAAAGTTTGAGAATTAGCGCGCATTGTAAACATACAGATGGTGCCGTAAATGTACAGCATCGACCATTTTGGACTTATTCGCAGCGCCTATATTTATGTCATTGACCCTTAAAGGGTTAAGCCCAGGTAGCTTGAACAGATCTGCAAGGGTGTTCTAAGTTCCATCCTAAACGTAGTTTACTAAATATGTCGGAAGTAATTTACTGCCTCGATCTCCTCATTGCATGGTCACAGTTGTTGGAAATTCTCACCTGTGCTTCTGTAGCCACAACACCCAGGTTTGTCATTAGGTGCCTGTGAAAAAATAAAAAGTAAATAAAGGCACGTAAAGAACAAAGCAGCTACACTAAGCTCCCGGATGAAAAATTTGTCATTTTCAGCCGAAGGGAAAAGCACTGACAGCGATAGCAAAGTTTAGCATTGCACTTGAACTTGCCAAGCGATGAAGCACGCACGGCAACCACTGCTCGGAAAAGCAACAGCACCCTGGCAGCTAGCTACGAGGCAACGACCCTGGCACAATGAGGAGGGCCACCAGTGGCGTTGCCAGTGTCACACCTTGATTTTGCACAAAATGGGACCAATGGTGCAAGTTAGTGTGCAGTGAAATATTAGATAAGGTTAGCTTGGCCTTTACTGCTCATCCCGCTCACACCAGTGCATGCACACAGTCGCCCAGAAGGAATGCTAGTGTGCTTATATTAAGCATTACCACAATGATCATGCCAGCAGCTGAAGGCAGGACACCACCCTAGCTCCACAACCAAGTCGACCGGCAGGAGACTTGACGATGCTTCCACCTTACTTGTTCTTTAGGCAGCCTAAACGTATTTCATGTCTCTCGATATGCCCTAATATAATTATGGTATGAAGCCCGACTTCCTCAAGTATGCAACAAATTAGTACAGTAAAAGCACGTTAATTCACGACTCGCTAATTCGAAATTTCTGGTAATTCGGGTTGCCACCGCGGTCCATTCAACAGTATACTGAAAGCAATATGTAACGCATCCCGCTACTTCAAACCCTGAAATCTGCTCTCCCGCCAAAATTCAAGCTGTGCGCCATCGTGGATGGGGGAGAGTGCTAGTTAGCTGGAGCACATTGGCAACGCTGGCGTCGCCGTGTGGGTCGTGCAGCTTTGCTCTTTCCATCTGCAACCCTTTGTTTAGGCCTGACTGGAGAGGGACACGTATGCACCTGCCAGGCATGGCCAACACCTTTGTTGCAGGTCTGTTCTCTCCCTCTCTCAAGGCCTTCAAGATAAGAACACGGACATAGCGCTGATTGTTTCTTATTTTTTTTTCTTTCTTTACATCTTCCTGTTGCATATTGGAGGTTATGCTCTTTCTCTACGAGGTGTTCTGCTGAGAAGCGGCACCACGTAATGCCTGAAACATGGCGGCCGCGACGTTTATCGGCGCTTGCAGTAGCAAAAGGCATAGCCATTCGTGGCTATGCTGGGATACGTGTTTGGCCCCCGCCTGTACATATAGTGGTACTCGGCAGTGTGCACCCAGTGCAGCTACGAAGCTGCAACGGAGACCTACGTCACTGATGGCAATTCTCTTTGAATCCAAAGCATCCGTTTCATTTTCTTTCACCTGTTAGCCCGCTGAGTGTTCAATGCACACAACTTTCGGCAGCACGGTCGTGGAGTGGTTTTTGCACAGTGCACCAGAAAGTTGCATAGGCGTTGGTGACTTGTAATACAACATGAACATTGGCACCAATATCTATGACATAACCTGTTGTCTGCTTCATGCGTAGAACTGTGCTGCAGAAGGCACACACATTGAACTGTCTGCATTGAGAAATGAAGGGTTCACACCATAGTTACTGGGTTGGAAACCATGCAACTTAAGACAGAAAGAAGGAAAAAAAAGAAGAAAAACAACACGACAAAAAAAGTGCATGTATTCATATTCCTTTGGAAAAGCAAGCAGGGCTCGTCTATCATATGGAGATGATTAATGTCATACTTTGGAACACTCGCAAAGGAGGGCACATAAGACAAGTATACAACTCTGCACTTGCCCCAAGTACTCTAGCTTGTGAATGTGTTTTATTTTTTGCACTACATTCAGTTCCAAATATATCTAACACACAAGGCCACAAGAAAGTATTACTTGATTAATGTCGCGATGAGCAAATCAGACACATGGGAGTCAATGCACTACCAAACGGTTTGCCCGGTGTCATTAAACAGTGTCTATACCCACATTTCCTCCATTATTTTTGCTCCTCCAACTCATTTCAAACATGAAAAATATACAAAGGATGCATGCCAATTTGATATATGGTCACTAGACTGTCATGAAGAGAGATAAATGTAAGTGCGTACTTCTGCTGCTTGTAAAGCGGAGGTGAGATGCCACCAAACGAGGAGGCTATGGTGTTCACCTCCACCTGTTTGGGGCAGGCCTTGTGCAGTCCCTTGTTGTCACCTAATTTTAGGTCAAGCATGTAGTCGCTCCTCAGCAGGCCCAGGCTCAGTGGCTGCAAGTATGAAGAATTTAAATTCTGGGGTGTTCTGTGCTAAATCCCTAATCCGATTATGAGGCTCGCCTTAGTGTGGGAGTCTGTTATGAATTTCGGTGCTCCAGAAATGGACAGAGATACAATGCAAATGTGTTAAAGAACATTTATCCTAAGAAACAATTCATACCTAAAACAAATTAATACAAAATTAAACTTGCACCGTGTAAACCCTATACATACGAGTCATTCACAAAACTAGCTATACACACAAGAAAAATAAACTAGATATTATCCATATACTGTGCCTATTTTGACTGGCCAAGTGACGCATAGTCCTTAAGAATGGAATGTTATGACTGTCACAGTGGTGGTGAACTTTGGCCCGGCATGGCGTAAGATGTCAGCCTTTGCAGTTCTGATGCGGTGTAGGCATCAATCTCTATTGAAAGCGATGGGCTTGTAGTCCTTTTCCGAGACTTGCATGGCACAGTATGTAGTCTGGGCAGTCAGGTGTTGTGCCAATGACATGGCCAGGCCATTGCCTCAGTGGCACTGGACAGTGGCCAATTACGGCAGCTTGGGGCTGGACCAGGGCTGCAGAGCACAGCCACAGCGACGTAGTTGGAGCTCAGGAGCTGGAGTTGTTGTCAGCCAACTCTCAGATGTCCCCTCTCTGGCCCGTGGTCCCCGAAACTTCTGCTTCCTGTCTCCAGAGTGCAGCTGGAGATGCAACTACCTTGCTTCTCATCCTCGTCAGCAATGCCAGCTCAGCCGCCTTGGTCTCTTTTTTTTTGCATTTTTTTTCTCTTGCGCTTCACATGCTTTTTACATCACATGTCCATTCTCTGTTTCGCCGACCGTCCTCATCGTCATCTTCCCGTATTTGCACATGCTCTTGCACATTTGCACAGAGTCCGGATTAATTTCGATCCCATAGGATTCTTTATTGTGCAGCCACTGAGCGATACATGAGCATTCTTGGATTGCGCCTCCATCGAATTTGTGACCTCCTCCTATGCAACGCAAGGCCATAGCCACTGAGCTACGGCAGCAGGTCATTAAGAAATGATCCCTCCTTGTATCTTTTCCCTGTAATGCCCAATGTATTATACATGCTTTGCAGAGTTTAATGCCTCAAAATGAAGATTTGGGTGTGCGAGGGAATCTTAACGCAAAGCCCAGATTTGCATTTTTGATATGCTGGAGTGAATTTTAAGCTGTGGATAGTTCAACAGGAAATTACTATTTAATTACTGTAGTAATTGAGTTATAACAGAAATAATAGTTAATTGTTTCTGTTTTGTTTCTTTTTGTACCGATGTACTCTCCATGGCAAAAATAAAGGTGAACAATTCATCCAATCTTTCCTTGATGTGGAACTGTGCTTGAGAATTACAGACTTAAAGGAGTGATGACACACCATTGTTAGTTGTACTTTTTTTAGCATTGAATAAAAGTCCAAGCCATCTGAATCCTAAAGAAAATGCAGGGAAGCATTACTGCATCCTAAATTATTTATATACTTGTTTCTAAGATTTCGGTTTTGGCACCCAGAAAGCAGATGCATCATGACATCATGATAGATTCACTCCCGCTGTTCCTGCAGTCACTGCAGCTCCCACTCGCGAGTGCTGCCAGATGAAAGGCAAAACACAGCACTATTTTTTTTTTAGTGCAATGCAATCACACCTAATTTTAGCTCTATGTAACAACAGCAAATACTGTTCTGTGTCATGACGTAGCAATAAAATTTACAAAGCCAGGTCTGGCTAAGGTTGCCAACCATCCAGAATTTAGTGGGGCAGTCCCGACTTTTGAGTAAATGTCCCACATCCCAATTTGACCCTGTTGGGATGGCCAAATGTCCTGACTTCTGTATTTTTTCCCACTGGACAGGAATAAAGAGATGAGATTTCCTTTTTATAATGCCTGAAAGCTTATTTGTACATTCTTCTTTATTGTGTTTTGTTGCATTTTTATAAACATAAAGGCAGTTTCGTTCTTTCTTGTGGTTCTAGTCTTGTTCTAGGCCATAACTGTTTACATTGGTTAGTTATATTGAGCTTAGTGACATAAAAGCGACTAAGGCTATACTGCGCCAACCACAAGGGGTTATAAAATGAAATGTAAAGGTACATTAAAGGCAAATATTATGTAAAGATAAAGCGATAGATTACTGCTAGAGAATATCTAAGGTGTCACTATTATCGCGAACAGAGCCTTAGTAAACAAGAAGTTGAGGTAGATGCAGGGCACAATTAAAGACTCCCCCGGGACATTCAAGTACTTGCCCGATGACGAAGGCACTCCTCATTTAAATTCTGTCACAAGTACTCAACAACTGGCTATAAAAACATCCTAGCACAGCAGTACAAGATGAAAGAAAATGTGACTTGTCCAGTTCCATTTCACCTCTTGAAAAAACAACTGATTGGCATTACCCTTGACAATGACGCGGGCGGTCAAAGGGTTTTGTTCTTGCTCAACTCTGCGCCGCTCGTGCTTTTGCGTCTGAGTAGTTTCGTTATCGCATAGTGCTGCGCTGGTTTTGCTGGCTTGCAAAACTTGCAGAAATTGCAAGTAGCAGAGAATTACACTTCCATGGGATGTCGCGGGATGCCCGAACAGTCCACGCCACTTGACCAAAAGCAGCTGCAGCGGCGAATTCACCGCTCTGCTGTGGCTCGGTTTCTCCATCCCCGTTTGCGTTTTGTGCTGAAGGCCGTCTGTTGGGCGCCACAAATGGTGGTGGAGGCAACGTCACCCCTCCCCGGTTGGGTGGCTCGAGATTTGAATTGCAATAGAGGTATTTGTACCCTTCAGATACAATTTTCTCGTAAACTAAGTCTCTTCATGGCACGAAACAAGAATTGCGAGGTTTCTGGAATGGTATTTAAACAGTTCACATCGAGTTAGTATTTGTCTTTAGTGTCCCTTTAGGAACACCAAAAGCTGTGTTGCTCTATAGCTCGGGTTAAAAGGCACGACTTCTAGAAATTTCAGCACATTGGGTAATGGCACCACTGGATCATCTCCTAAAACTGAATCAGGGTGTAAAGCTACTCATAATTTCTATACATTGAGCAAAAGTTTGTGTCTGCGCATCTCAATATGTGTACATGTCAATAAAATCTGCATCACTGTTAGCGGTTCATGGTACTTCTCGCGTGTTGGTGGGTGTTATTTTTCGAAATAAAAAGTTGTGTATCAGGCGTGTGTGCCCAATCTGTGGTCAGCATAACCACACTTGAACAAACCGTTCCTAGTGATTACATGAGTTCCACTTGCCAAACCCGGGTTGTTATTTGTGGAAGAGTCCCATTCGTGTTGCCATTACGACATCAAGGTCATCCAAATCGCCTGGGTACTAGGTTTGTATGGAAGTGTTGTGCTTGTTATGCCTTTGTAAGCTGCCATAGATTTATCTCCTGCTTCGTTACGTGGTATTCCAACATGGCTTGGGACTCGGCAGAAGCAAACTGATTTCTCGTATTTGTGAGAAGCCACCATGCTTAAAATATCCCCTAGCAGGGGTTCACACTTGAATTTTAGATGTAAAGCCTTTAGTGTATTTAACCAATCAGTATATGTGACTATTTTTGTGCTTGCCAGTTATGCATTTTTAACTAGGGTCCACACAGCATTAAACATCAGCAGTGAAAGCAGGCGTACTGTGGTAATTGAATATTTGTTTCCCAAGGTTTTATTACGGCCCTCACACCCATATTTTCTTGTGTTTTAGAACCATCTGTGTAAAATTCTGTGTAATTTTTATATTTCTCCTGAGGAGTGTGGAACTCTTTTATTATGTGTTCTCGTGGGGTGCCTCTTTTTCTTAGATGTGTCAATGTCCAATCATATCACTATGTAAAGTCGTACCACAGGGGGCAATCGCTGTGGCATTTTAGCAACCCGGAGAACCTCATGAGGAATGTCATAATCAACATCCAACGGAGTTGTCCCAATAGTATGATCCTTTCTCGTCAGAGTATGCCATCATCATGAATATTGTCCATTTTGATCCATAATACTTTGTAGTAGCTAGTGCATTTAGTGTTTTTTGTCTCAGTCTAAGGTACAGCAAGTATTTACTGTGACTTAAGACAGTGAATGACACACTAGGTACACTATTATTGCAACTTGAGTTTCAACTATATACAAGCAAAAACATAACCCCGTAAGGTGTGCCATGAGACTTCTTGTAATTAAGAACAGCAACACATTGGCCTATGTAGATTCCACGGTCTTTATGCAGAGTTTGCAGATGCAAAGAGCACCTTGGTATAGAAACCTTCAGTAGGGTTGTAGAGATGGTACACTAGGGAAAAACATCCAAATCGTTTGGCTGTTCTAAACTGTTCTGTTGGCTGTTATGTGCATGTCACTGACTGCATCAGTTTACTTTCGCTGTCTTCTAATGCTGGCGGATCTGTGCACTTTCTTCACCTGTTATAGGAGGTTGCTCTGAAGTCTAAAATAAACACACGTTTCCATGCTTTGAAAAAGTGTTGCATGAATACACATTTTCATACTCACAGCAGGGGTACACCTCGAATAAAACTTAAATTGTAACAGTATGCAAGGTATGACTAACAATGTCCGGCAACAGTAATGGGATTACATAGCAGCATGTCGCCAGAAAATACGATAGTGAGTACGTTCCATTACCTGTGGAAACCCAGCATCGCGAACCTTGTCGTAGATATTAAAAATGGAGGCTGTGAACTCGTCACTCTCGATGGTACTGCAAAAATAACAATATTATCATGGTCTCCCTGTTAAAGGTTTTTGGCCATGTAACTTGGTTTTGGGATGCAAAAGTCTGCTGAAGGGGGAGGGGGGGAGGCATTCCAAATAACGGCACACTAGTGAAGAATATTCAGCTGAGCAAGTTTGGACGATTACACCTATGGAATACCAAGTACACTGGTGATAAGGTACGCTAAACATTCGCAAAATAGTATCTTTAACCCTTTACTGACGAGTGTTGCCTACAGGTAAACAACCAGAAAATAATTCATTTCTTGTCTAGTTTCAGTATTGAGTACAAAGTGCTGGCTAAATGTCTTTGGCCAACACTGAATGACAGGCACAAAGGGTCAGTTGGTTTAGAGCAGGAACACAGGACGAGGAGGAAGAAGTTTGGCTCGCGACTCACTGTCTTGTGAAAGCAAGGTTAGAGGAGACAGGCTGATACAAGTCACACATGTGATGTAAAGCAAATGAAATGCACACCTATGGTTCCCATATGATGAGAGCTGTCTAGAGAAATTGAAAACGAAGCCTTAGGTGGCTTGGAGTGAAGCTCACTTCCAGTTTCCTGCCCGGGGTTTTCCCTTTATTGCTGAAAAGAATTACCACCAAATATTTTTTAAACATTTTTGTTGATTAGACTTATTCTTGATGTGTTCTGCATACTTAATACAAAATAAACGTTATTTTTTAGTATTTATATGTCTCGTCATTAAAGCATTAAAAAGAAGAAAAAAATGTGGCCGAATTCCTGTGATGTCACGTACTTCATCTGCATCTGGTCATCACTCATCAATATTTTAAGTCAATACAAAATTATCACATTGCATTCTCAAGTAATCTGCATGTATGACTGAACCAAGCAACCCTCAGGAGCTTTGTCCTTGCATGAATCCTGCTCAAACATGTAATGTCTGTGGCATCAGACAGATGTGGCAGGGGTAGTGGCTCATGCATAAAATTCCAGGAAGTATGGTGGCCCTTCTCGTGACTGATATTTATTCGGAATCCCCCACCAAAAGCAAAAGACTTTCACCGCTTCCACCATCTCTGACTGCATTTGTTCTTCAATTGACAATACTGTTTGTTGCCCCGAAATATTATGTTAAAGGAGCAGAGGACACTGAACATTTTTCAACTATTGCCACAGTTAATCTCTGAACTGTGCAGGGCTTTGCTGAATTTTCATTTTGGATGCAGCCACGCTTATCAAAATCCCACAAAAAGATCAGCACTCGCTGTTAGCCTAACACTTGTCTGACACAAAGGCAAATACTTTAGTACTGCCAGGCATTTCCATTTATTCAAGCTTTGGCTGGAATAGACCATGCACACTTTTCCTTTCACAATGTAGCAAGCCAACATCAACTTAAATGGGACGAATGTCCAGTGAAACGAAGTAAAAAGAACTGCTCACTTGTTATAGTCACATACGGCGAAACAGCTGCCCGTTCTGGAATCACATGTCAAGCCATTTCTACCCACAAGTGCAATACATGAGCAGTTCTTTAGACACGAGCTATTTGATTCACAAACTGAATTGGATGCAAGAATTATCGATGTACTGCAGATCTACAAAATACTTGTATGTGTGAAATTTAGTCCAAAAGATGATGAGACAAGCAAGAAAAGATTGGTTTGAGCAAATTGACATGTAGTTGAGCTCTTTTAGTGGCACATCAGTTTGAAAGCACAAAGAAACTAATGTTAAGTAATTCTTATAGCTCATTCTTCAAGTGCATTGTCAATGTGACATCGAAGTAATGCTAACAGAGTCAGCACAGACAATGGGTGAGTTGGCCGAGTATAATGAAATGTGCTACATTGGCTGGACATATCATCCGTTTATTCTACTGCCAACATTTTAAACATAACGCAAGTAATTGGTGCATGCCTACACACACACAAAAACTTATCAGTACACAATGAAGCTCGTGCACCCAGAACTGGCTGAACACAGTCTAAACTTTTCCAATTCCAGAATGACCATGCTATAGCAGCACCAATGAATTATTAAGCTATCACAATTCCTATAGGAAGGACACAATACTATGCAATCTATACTACATTCCCGACACGTGCTTGGACGTTGTTACGTTATCGAGCACGTTCAGGCCACGGCCGGTAATTCCAGAGGTTACATATAAGCTTCCTTCTGGCGTGTCAGGCCAAATGCCTTATTGACGTTTCAGATAAAGCGCACGCGCCAGCAGTTAAAGCAATGTTCTTCACACTGCAACCATGGGGCGTCGGCTCGCCGCTGTTAACTTGCCTTTGGAGGCAATCGCGAAGAAACTCGTAGTCATGCGCCACGCGATGGATGAGTAGGTTGACATCTTCCTGCAATGCCTTCACTTGTTGGAAGGCCTCGCGCGGGTACGGCGACGGCAGCAGGCAGAATGGCACGAACGTGTAGCTATCTGGCTCATGCGACTTTGACTTCATACATACACCTGCAAATAATGTTATAGAGAAAATTCTAATGGATCGGGACAGGCGCTCACGCACGAGCTCGCAATCTTGTCTGCACTCTACTGCTACTGCTGGGCCGCAGCACAACATTCAACTATTTCCACCTGACGCGCTGGTCGTGAAAATTTATTGCTGTTCCAACGAGCGCTCCAAGATATGCCAAAGAGCTCTACCGTTAGCACCAACATGCACGATATACTCTTGAATTAAGTGCGGTAAAAGGCTACGTTACTGCAAAAGTTTGAGCGATCAAAACTATGTTTGCATAGGCAACCAATGTGCCTGCTTAATATATTTTTCTTCGGTGTATACAAAGTAGCCCTGAAAACATCGACACTGCCGTAACAAAAATGTGAGCAACTAGATCTAAACGAACGTTGAAAATGACTTTACACCTATTTAAACATCGTATACACTGCGCAGTTATAGCTCTTCGCGTGATCTGAAATCTTGTGGCACCGCAGTAAGGAAATGTCTGTGCAGCGCGCTTCCTCTATTGCTTTTTTTATTTCTCTTTTGACGCGCTGCTCACATACACGAATGACGACGGCTCACCGTGAGAGATCGCATATTCCTTTGCATCCTGAACAGCTCGCTTCCGAACGTTCTCATCCTGCAGCGCTGCAAGACAAGCCTCTAAAGGTTCCATAGTGCGTGCGGGTTGTAGCTCTACGTTCAGAAACAGGCACGTTTTCCGGTTTGAAATCGACGGTAATCACATAACACATCCACAAAGCCACAACCCACAACTTCGAGTATCGAGGGTCACGAGATGACTTCAAGCCACGCTCCAAGCGATCACACCGCGCTTTCGTCTGCGAAAAAACACGTCAAAGGTGAAAAGCGGAAGTAGAAACACAGTTTCGGTTTCGTAAAATGATGGATGTCCATTTCAGGCTAAATACCGTTCTTTTCATATATGCTAGGACGCACACTAAAACACTCAAACCATGACCTTTGAAAATAATTTCTGTTACTCTGAGCCGAGAGAACCGACGCGCGAAAGGATTTGATATTGCTAAGATTTGCCACGCACACAGGTCACGAACAGAGAAATACAAAAATGGCCTTTTATCGGCATGCTTCTATGCATGCTTTTGTTCTCTACAAACGACGTGTAAACGCGCAAGTGTGGTGGCTTTTACGTCAGTACACTGCACGCAGAACCGAATTCACAAGAAATAGTTCGGAACATAGCAGTGGAGTTTGAATAGTGAAATTCCCAATCGATTCTAATACAAATGTTGGAGAGAAGTGCTGGCTCGTCCCTGATCGAGGGTAGATGCGTGTAAGCATAGACGGAAAGTTTTCCTTATTCCGTGGGAGGGGGGTGGGGGAGAAGAGGGCTGGGGCCCGACCATCTTTCCGAACCCCAAATATATATATAGGGTTCGCCAATAAAGAAAGGCGTCAGGCAGGGAGATACAATCTTTCCAATGCTATTCACAGCGTGTTTACAGGGGGTTTTCAGACACCTGGATCGGGAAGAATTGGGGATAAGAGTTAATGGCGAATACCTTAGTAACTTGCGATTCGCTGATGACATTGCCTTGCTTAGTAACTCAGTGGCCCAATTGCAATGCTTGCTCACTGACCTAGAGAGGCAAAGCAGAAGAGTGGGTCTAAAAATTAATCTGCAGAAAACTAAAGTAATGTTTAACAGTCTCGGAAGAGAACAGCAGCTTACGATAGGTATAGTGAGGTACTGGAAGTGGTAAGGGAATACAGATCTACTTAAGGCAGGTAGTGACCGCGGATCAGAATCATGAGACTGAATTAATCAGAAGAATAAGAATGGGCTGGGGTGCGTTTGGCAGGCATTCTCAGATCATAAACAGCAGGTTGCCATTAACCCTCAAGAGAAAAGTAGGGGTATGCGAATATTCGAAATTTCAGATACGAATCGAATATTTTCCTTATTCGAAGCGTATTCGATTCGAGAAATTCAAATTCGGAAATTCTTGAATATCCGCAGAGGGCCGAATAACGGTAGAAACGGCGAATATTCTGACAGACGGAATAATTGAACATGTAGTGAATTATATGCTTGCTCCGCATTCTGCTCAGAACAAGTTTATTCACTGAGAACTCCGCACGACCGGCTCAATATTTGTAAGGTCTGTTTCAGTCTATCTGCATGACGCCCGTTAGACACGATCAGTTTAATTCAGTGTCTTTTTACCAAGATTTATTCTATGGCTCTTTCATAACCATATATGATGTCCTTTAGGTCTCTGTAACTATATGCGATAAAATATGTATCCAAAATGTTTCCTGGACAATCTTTAGATGTTTGGAAATTGAAGAAAATATATATGTCCGAGGAGAACGTTGTATCGCCATAGACGACTCCCGCCTTGTGTTGCCGCTTTTCTCATGTAATCGCCGGCTCTTTGATATCCGCTGCGCTGCTGCTCCGTGAGACAAACGCAAAACACGCTAACTTCGCCACTGCGCCATTTGCAACTATCTCAGTGCTGATACAGCCCTCGATCAGGCGTGTTCTTCAAGAATGGCATAAACTGCAGATGACGAGCCACCGAGCAAGCAAGAAAAAGCCGGAAGAAGTCTCCTTTGGCGGCAATGCACAAAGCTCTTGCCGTCGACAGCTCGGTGCAAGTCGTGAGAAGATGCTCTTAAAATGCCAACGGGAATGACCACTACAATTCAAAATTACATACAACAGCACCCTTTGTTGATAGAAGAGTACAAAAAAGAGGCCACCGCAAACGCTCCGATGAAGAATCAACCGACACTGGATGATATACTTCAGCAGAGACAGCAGTCATTGTCTCAGAAGAAAGAAAACGCACTTCACTAGGATGTGGCAGCCATTCATTCCTTCACCGTTTCTGCAACATCAATTCAAAGCACTGGTCGAAGCAGCTGTACAGTCGTGCTACAGTCGGCCATCTCGAACAAAATTGTCGTGTGTGCTCGTCCCGCCCATGTACAACGACACAAGAGCAAAGGTACGACACGAACTGCGAAAAGCACTTGGACACGGAACAAGCCCTCTTGCCATTACGAGCAATATTTGGGCCTCGCGTGCCAACGAGCGTTTTGTAAGGCTCACGCGTAATTTTCCTGCGGTGAAGTTCGACATGAAAAAGTTCACTTTGAACACGCGACATATGCCGGAGAGTCACACGGCTGTAAACACAGCTGTGTCATTGGAGCAGCTATGCACCGACTGGGAGATACCAATCGACTGCGTGAAGTACATCGTGACGAACAGCGGCCGCAATATCCCAGCGGCTGCAATATCCGAGCGGCTGCCAGGAGACTGCCTTGGCTCCAGCGAGCCTGCTTTGCGCACACTCTGCACCTAGTGGTCAGCAATGAAATGTCGTGTACTCCGGTGACCAACAGACTCTGCAAGAAGGCAAAAGCGATCGTAGGGCACTACAAGCATCGCCCTAGGGCACAGAAATGACTGAACGATATGTAGACGTAGCTTTACAAAGACGTGCTCTATTTTGTACAGGATGTTCCCACAAGATGGAATAGTCAGTACCTCATGCTCTCAACAGGCACGTACCCGGGGGGGGGGGGGGGGGGGGGCGGGGGGGCCCGCCCCCCCCCGAAATTATGTGGCATACCCCCCCCCCCCTCCCCACCCACGCCACCACTCCTCACACATTCCTGATGCGCCGCCAGATCAATGTTGAGACTTGGCAGCTGTTCATCGGTCAGGATTATGCTGCCTTGTTCCCTCCTTTTAGATGGTGGTAGTTATCGGCCTCTCTTGTAATGTGAAGGACAGTTTTCTAAAAGATTCCGCACGCGCGCGATTAACTCGAGATGCGTTCAGTTTTCACCATCTATTCAATCGTCACGCCCATAGCTGTTGCTTTTGTTAGTTCAACCTTCTTTGTTTAGGCAGATCCTGGGACCAGGAGGGGGATGCGGCTGTTACTCAGCTGGTCTGTACTCTCATGGAACGAGTTGCGGCCGGAGAAAACGCCAATTGCGTTTAACTTTTCCCTTTGCTTCATTATTTCCTTGGGCACGGCTCGCCGCGACGCTGGCAGATGCCCGGAACCATCTACACGGGACATGGGTTAGATAAGGTGGGAAATAAAATAATGTGAAAGAGAGTCCATCATGAAACCCTGCAATAACCCTTAACCCATAAGCAAGATGACTGTCGCCCATTACCTCGTCTGTTTTTCCCTAATTGTATAGCACTTTTCGTGCAAAATTGGCAACTGGAAACAAAAATGGCAAGGAGTTGAGAAATTAAGCGATCTACTAAGGGAGAGAGCCAAGGCAGCAACCAAACTGCAAGCAAAAGCGAATAATAAAAAAGTTAACCGTTGTTTATGAGAATATTTATGGATCAACATCTTTTTATTTAAAAAGGAAGTAGAGAAAACGCCGCCGGAAGTGGAGAACAATTACTCGTTTTGAATGACGCTTCTAAAGTTATCGGTCTAACCACCTCACCTAGCCACTTCTCTGCTGTGCTTATGTGGGTGTTTTTCTAACCTTTCGCAGTGAACACAGTACGTCTAGAATCGCAGAGTCCTGCGCTCTACGTGGTTGTATGGGACTGGCGGCCGCACAGCGTTACGCAATTCGCGGAACTGTCAAAACTAATCAACAAGGCGAAAATAACTGATATTCCAAACTATAACATGAGAAAGACTCAAGAAGCCGTAAAAAATGAACGCAGCCTGGAATCAGTAAAAAAAAAAAAAAACCTGGCATAGGACAAACCATGATGTATGCACTAAAGGATAAGAAGGATAATATCATCAGCAATCTCGAAGACACAGTAGAAGCAGCGGAAAATTTCTAAGCTGACCTGTATACAGCACCCAGAGGAGTCACGATACCTCACTTAGAAACAGTAATGAACAGGATACAGAAACTCTTCTATAACTAGCGAAGAGGTCAGAAGGGCCCTGCAAGACATGAAACGATGAAGATCGGGAGGAGAAGGTGGAATAACAGTCGACTTAATCAAAGATGGAGGAGATATAATGCTTGGAAAACTGGCGGCTCTTTATACGAAGTGTCTATCGACTGCAAGGGTCCCAGAAAACTGGAAGAATGCAGACATTATACTAATCCACAAAAAAGGAGACGTTAAATAATTGAAAAATTATAGGACTATTAGCTTGCTCCCAGTATTATATAAAATATTTACCAAAATAATCTCCAATAGAATAAGGGCAACACTGGATTTTGTCAACCAAGGGAACAAGCTGGCTTCAGGAAGAGATACATTACAATGGATCACATCCATGTCATCAATCAGGTTATCGCGAAATCTACAAAGTACAATAAGCCTCTCTATGTGGCTTATATAGATTACACAAATGCATTTGATTCAGTAGAGATACCAGCAGTCATAGAGGCACTACGTAATCAAGGCGTACAGAACGCTTACGTAAAAAGCTTGGAAAATATTGCTACATGCGTGTGTTATTTGTTTGAACGAGGCGCGTGGGCGCCATCACTCCAGAAAAGAGGAGGAAGAACGAACTGGGCTCGCGCTGTGAATATAACCGGTCAGCGCTGCAACCGTTGTTGTAAATATAATCTGTAAATAGCTTCTCGTCTTACTGACTCGTCCTTCGCGTGAGGTTATCTACAGAGGTTCTACAGTTACCTTCATTCTACACAAGAAAAGCAGGGTGATACCTATAGAGAAAGGGGTCAGACAGGGAGACACAATTTCTCCAAAGCTATTCACTGCGTGCTTAGAAGAATTCAAGCTATTAAACTGGGAAGGCTTAGGAGTAAAGGTCGACGGCAAATATCACAGCAACCTTTGGTTTGCCGATGACATTGTTCTATTCAACAACAATGCAGACGAGTTACAACAAATGATTGGAGACCTTAACAGAGAGAGCGTAAGAGTGGGGTAGAATATTAATATGCAGAAGATGAAGATAATGATAAATAGCTGGGCAAAGGAACAAGAGATCAGGATCGCCAGTCGGCCACTAAAAACTGTGAAGGGCAACACTGGATTTTGTCAACCAAGGGAACAGGCTGGCTTCAGGAAGAGATACTTTACAATGGATCACATCCATGTCATCAATCAGGTTATCGCGAAATCTGCAGAGTACTACTGCAATGTGTACGTTTACGTAGGTCAATTAATCACAGGGATCCCTGATCATGAGAAGGAAATTCACAGAAGAATAAAAATAGGTTGAATCGCATACAGCAGACATTGCCAGCTCCCGACTGGAAGCTTACCATTATTACTGAAAAGTAAGGTGTGCAATCTGTGCATTTTGCCAGTGCTGACTTATGGGGCAGAGACTTGACAGCAAGTTAAGCACCGCGCAAAGAGCGATCGAACGAAGATTGCTAGGCATAACGTTAAGAGAGAGAAAGAGAGCGGTTTGGATCAGAAAGCGAACGGGTATAGACGATATTCTAATTGACATCAAGAGGAAAACAATGTAGCTGGGCAGGTCATGTAATACGCCGGTTAGATAACCGTTGGACCATTAGGGTTACAGAATGGGTACCAAGAGAAGGAAAACGCAATCGAGGACGACAAAACACTAGGTGGAGCGATGAAATTAGGAAATTTGCGGGTGCTTGTTGAAATGGGTTGGCGCAGGACAAAGGTAATTGGAGATCGCAGAGAGAGGCCTTCGTCCTGCAGTGGACAGAAAACATGATGATGATGATGATGATGATGATGATGATGGAGGTGTAGGGCCCCCCCCCCCCGAAAAAAAATCCTGGGTACGTGCCTGGCTCTCAAGGCTCCTTGAAATCTAAGAGTCCACCAGACTTGAGCTCACTCTTTCGGACGCGAGCTTAGATACCTTTAACTCTGCAAAGTGAAGAGATGCAGTGGAGTTTTTGGAGGCTTTGAAGACCTTATTTGACGCAACTGTGATCTTAAGTGCTGGAAAGTGCCCCTCACTGTCCTGTCAAATTCCAGTTATTTTTTGAATGCTGCATTGCGTCGAAGACTGCAAAGGCAACTCAGTGTCAACTCAGACTCGTTTTGCTGAGTGCGAATTTGACGAAGTGGCCAACCTTTCTTTCTTTCTTTCTTTATTTATTTATTTAAGACATTCCTTACAGAAATGCCTTGGGGGACGCGACAAAAGGCACTGAACGTGCCTGACTGGGCCTCGCCACCCTTGGCAGCAGCAGTCACACAAGAACAATAACAACAAAAGTATTCACTACAATACGCTCAATTTGGAACACGGTAGAACTTAAACATCAATAAGTGTTCCTCATCAATAACATAAATCAGTAACATAATAACATAAATACACATACACATCAATAACATAAATACACATATAATTAGTTACATTGTACAGGTGTGTCGCAACTATCGTCCTAGCACAGAAAAATATATCCGACTTTAACAATAAAAAGCCAAGACACAGAGTAAGAGGAAACCAACTGGGATCAGACCTGCAGGATTTTTAGTCTGTGTTAAGGAAAAAATTTTTGAGCATTTTTCTGAAAATGTGCACTGAGGTAGCTGTAACGAGCGCTTCAGCAATTTCCGGATATTCGTTGAGAAGGTCTGGTATCGTAAAGCTTAGTTTTTGATCGCCATATTTTGTACGAGAACGTGGCCTGGGTATTAAATTCTTTCGTAGGCTGTACGGACCAGGTTTCACTTGATATTTGATTTGAATAGGTGTTGTTTGGTGCTGATGCAATATTTCCAGGGCCAAGTTGTATTTATACAATTTATGAATAGGCAGTATTTTATAAGATTTAAACAAGGGTGTAGTGTCTTCAGAAAGTTCTAAATTTCCGATTGCACGCACCGCTCGCTTTTGCAAACAAAAAAGACTGTCTAGGTTGGTCTTAGTCGTTGTTGACCATACTAAGAAACAGTAACATAACCGGGAATGAAATAGCGCGTAGTATATCTGCCTTTTCACCGCAGATGGGATATAATATCTCACTTTATTTAGGATTCCAACAGCTCGCCCTAGCTCACTTCGGAGCTTGTCAACGTGACGCGTCCATGAGAGGTTTTCTTGAAATGTCACCCCCAAAAATCTAACTGATACAGATTGTTCGATGGTAACGTTTTGAAATTTTAAATCCAAGTTTATAGTCGGGTGGTGTCCTCGCGGCCGGAAGAGTAAGTATTTCGTTTTGCTGATGTTTAATTGAAGTCTGTTAGATTGAAGCCACAAATCCAGACCTGTTAGCCATTCGTTAGCTCGATGAAATACCTCTCTTTCATGAGCACCTGTGAAGAATACATTCGTATCGTCTGCGTATAAAATTAACTTTGTATTTTTGTTAATGTTTACAATATCGTTAATGTATAATAAAAATAACGTTGGTCCTAGTAATGATCCCTGTGGTACGCCAAATTTTACAAATTTTAAGTCCGAATTTACGCCATTTATGCATGTGAATTGAGCTCTCGAAGTTAAGTAGCTTTTTATCAAAGACCAAGCTTTACCCCGTATTCCATACAATGGCAATTTCTTTAAGAGCACATCGTGTTGGACACAGTCAAAAGCTTTTCTAAAATCCAGAAATATTCCCAGGGTAACTATTTTCTTTTCGATGTTGTCTAGTATGTGCTCCTTTATTTCAAGAAGGGCACTTTCAGACGACTTGTTTTTTCTAAACCCGAATTGTTCGCTTACTATTATATTGTTTGCCGTCAGAAAGCCAGAAAGTCTTTTATGTATTATGTTCTCCGCTATCTTTGCAAAGATAGGAAGCACTGATATTGGTCTGTAATTGTTCTTGTCTTTAACGGAACCACCTTTGTGTATTACGACTACACGGGCTAGCTTCATTGCGTCTGGGAACACTGCGGTTGAAAGAATAAGGTTGAGAATGTGCATAAGCGGGATGCTTACCATCGGCGCGACAGCTTTCAGTGGTCTAGCTTTAATATCGTCAGCTCCAGCGGCACAATCGTTTTTCAAAGCCAATATGATATCAGTTATCTCATATTGATCAGTGGGTGACATAAATATAGTATTTTGACAATGTGTTTTCACAAAATGTTCACAAGGCATTTTGGCGCGGTCATCTGCCGAAGCACCCACATTAATAAAATGTTCGTTAAACAAGTTTGCGACCTCAATGTCACTCATGGACTCACTTTCATACAAAACACGTTTTGGCGAACTTGTCTTTCCTATAATATCCCGGATCGCTTTCCATACAAGACGAGAATTTCCCACAATTTCAGAAAATTTTTTCATGTAGAATTCTCGTTTTGCTTTTTTGATATCAGCACTTAATTTGTTCCTCACTTTCTTAAATATTTGAAGATCACCTTCACATCTCGTGTCTAAAAACTTCTGGAAAAGTCTCTGCCTTTGTTTAATTCTGGTGTATAATTCATGTGATATCCAAGGTTTTCTTGTTTTTTTGTGTTTTTTAGGGGCTGTTAGCGGAAAGGAGGCATTGTAGGCAGAAGTAAAACACTTCAGAAAAACATTATAAGCAACATTTGGATCGTTTTCTTTTATTACACTATCCCATTTCTGTTGTTCCATGAGTTCTTTAAACCTTAACATGTTTTGTTCCGAGTAGTCTCTAACCAGTGTTTCTTTTACTAATGTACGCTTTTGTTTCGATGGTATTAGACAATAAATTGGTAAATGATCGGTAAGGTCACAAGTAATTACACCTGACTTCACTTCATCAGGGCAAAAGCTTGTAATGCACAGGTCTAATATTGTTTCGGTACTTGAGGTGACACGGGTAGGCTCGTTAATTACATTTGTACAACCATATGATTCGAAAAGTTCTCTGAAATGCAAGAAGGTAGCATTATTTTCAGAAGCATCTATATTGAAGTCGCCGACAAAAACACATTCACGGTTGATTTCAATACTGCGCGCAAATACTTCTTCTGCAAACTGCATAAATTCACTTATACACCCAGATGGCGGGCGGTACACGACAGCAAGAATTATGTTAAAGCAGTGAATAAAAACACATTCTAAATTTTCGTTCACAATATTATAATTTGGTGGAATTTGGTACGGCAGATCCGAACGGACATACAGGGCAACGCCACCTCCACGCTTCAATGAACGACAGGCTGACACACAGTCATATCCAGGTAGTAAAAAACAGTCATCCGGTGTGAACCATGTCTCACTAAAGCAAATGAAATCGAATTCATGGTTTAGGCTCGATAAAAATAAGGTAACCTCATCAAATTTATTTCGCAAGCTTTGGCAGTTCAAATGAAATATTGAAAGATTTTGCTCATCCTTCAGCTGCACAGTATGATAAGCGATATTTGACATGAATGGTGTGGCGCTTTCATACAAGTATAGCAGAGGACTATGCTATCATTTCAGGTTTGCAAGATCGTCCTTATCACGGACAACAACTGCACGTGCGCCGGTCTTTTTTCTTACAAGTACTTTTCCATTCGTGTGCCAAACGAACGCGTAGCCAGATTCCTTCGCCCAGCATTTTGCACTTGCCAGAAGAGTACGAGAGAAACGAGTCAGATTTTCACAGATAAACATGTTGGTATTAGCGTCTCGTAACGCCTTCCTTTTTTCCAGCCAAGCGTCGCGAATTTCTGATTTTGCGAAGCTAACAATTACGCCCCGTGTTTTA
Organism: Dermacentor albipictus; assembly: GCF_038994185.2. Taxonomy (NCBI): domain Eukaryota; kingdom Metazoa; phylum Arthropoda; class Arachnida; order Ixodida; family Ixodidae; genus Dermacentor; species Dermacentor albipictus. Next base: position 474,716,922 of record NC_091821.1, read on the forward strand.
CCCGGCTTAGCAGGAAGCCTGTGAATGGCTGTTATGTCGCTCGAACACAGTGGCTTAAGCTCCAGTGTCGTACCTATGTCGTTAACCTTCTTCATCAAGTCTTCGTCATCAGACTCCGCGATGCCGTGAAATTCAATGTTCAGACGACGACTGCGCCACTCTAGATTATGTATATCCAGATTGAGCTGTGCAATTTCGCTGGCCCCTTCCCCCTTCTCGAGCTGTTCAACTCGCTTCGTAACTTCCTTGGTTAACTTTTCTTGGGCAAGAAGGCGTGTCTGAAAGTCGTCAAACTTATCAGAGAGTAGTTGGACGGATGATTCGAGAGGCTCAAGCTTGGCAGACAAGGCCAGGAGAGAGTCAATCTTACTTTCCATTGCAAGAAGCCGAGTGATTAGCTCTCGATCGTACGGCTGTTCTTCACGTGCAATATGGGATTTGCTGCCGCCCTTGCATGACTCACACTTCCAGGATTTATGTGCGTTTCCTCGTTTCGATTTGTGTGTGTCCTCCGAAACGCCACTACAGGGTCCGAGATGAAAGACAAAATCACACTCGGAGCAGCGTATTGAAGGACAGCCGTCAGCAATAAGCTGTCGGCACGCGCAGCAGCGTAACATGATGTATGCGCGATCAAGAACAGTTCCGTTGGCAGCAACAAGCATACGCAAAAAAAGAACAGAATAACACGGATATTACGAACGCATAGACCAACAAATGCAAAATGACAAAATTCAAAATGGCAGCAGCAGCAGCGAGAGCGCTCTTCAGAAAATAGACCTCGGGTTTACGGAATAGGGTTGTTTCACCAACCTGAAAAATGGAAGTAGCTTTCGTGAGAGACGAGTTCACGTCCAGCTGCCGCTGCTGCCAAATGACTCGTTTCACTGTGAGGCCACCGCTTTTATGGCCCAGGGTGGCGCCGAGATCCCGGTGACGTCGTAGGTCAGTCAATTGCACGCCATGTTTCTTGATCCACGCTGTCATTTTCATTTCATTTCATTCCATTTATTTGTTGTTTAAGGACACAGTTCATCAGGCATCTGGTTACATGATCTGGCTCAAAGACATTGAGCAAGGGAGCTCCACGCCGCTGGCGTAGAACCCAGTGAGGACACTGCCATGGCAGCGTCGAGTTCGTGTCCGTTGGTGATATTCCCTGTATGGAAAGCTTGCGACGGTCTAGGGATGAACAAGGAGAACGCACATTTGGTATCTGCCTCTGAGAGGGAAGTTACAGACTGCACGGAAAAGCATCTTCTCGAAAGGAGCAAGGATCCTTGTGAGTGGTGGCAGTCCATTGGCCGCTTCATGTACCCGCTTTTAAGTGCACTCGCCCAGAAGTATACATCGCCATCGCTGCCACCTGAGTTCCAAGTGAAAGTCTTTTCTACAGTTTGAAATGTTGTCACAGTGCGTACCGAGCGTCTACTATCTGAACATGTTGAGCAGTTAATTTTCCTTCATGATAATCACTAAAAAGTGCATTACTTGACTGAGAGCACTACCACTCATTACCTGAGCGCATTATCTGTAATGACTGTCTTTTTAACCTGCAGCAGCCTTATAAAATGCAATATTATTTTTAACAAGGATTATGAAGCTAGTGTTACCACATTTGGCTGCTTTTTTAATACTACGTACATATTCGATTCGATATTCGAAGGCAGTTTTTTGCGTTATTCGTATTCGATTCGTATTCGAAAATTTCAACATTCGCACACCCTTAGAGAAAAGTGTGTAACAGCTGTGTCTTACTAATACTCACATATACGGGGCAGAAACCTGGAGGCTTACGAAAAGGGTTCTACTTAAATTGAGGACGGCGCAACGAGCTATGGAAAGAAGAATGATGGGTGTAACGTTAAGAGAGAAGAAAAGGGCAGATTAGGTGAGGGAACAAACGCGAGTTAATGACATATCAGTTGAAATCAAGAAAAAAAGTGGGTATGGGCAGGACGTGTAATGAGGAGGGAAGATAACCGGTGGTCATTAAGGGTTACGGACTGGATTCCAAGGGAAGGGAAGCGTAGTAGGGGGCGGCATAAAGTTAGGTGGAAGGATGAGATTAAGAAGTTTGCAGGGACATGGTACATGACCGGGGTAGTTGGAGAAGTATGGGAGAGGCCTTTGCCCTGCCGTGGGCGTAACCCGGCCTCTGCTGCTGCTGCTGATATATATATATATATATATATATATATATATATATATATATATATATATATGTATATATATATATATATATATATATATATATATATATATATATATATATATATATATGTATATGTTCCTTGCACTTGGAGAAACTTCGTGTGGCCTCGAAGAATTGTTCACTGAAGTGACGGCCTTATATAAGAATTTACGACGCCTCATAGTCGGAGACCGTTCAATTTCACAGCCTGAGCCCTTTCGCGCCACCAAGAATATGGCGTCTCTCGGTGGCGTAATCTTACTTCGTGTAACTGTTGTACACTTCGCTATCACTCACACTGCTTCGCTTTTCCGGCAAAATTGCAGCCTCTCTCTCTCTTTTTTCTTTAACTGTGAAGCCGGGTACAAGTGCTGCTGCGCATGATTGCTGTTGATTCTGATTTCGAGTGAATCCGGCTTGGCCTCATTTCGGTTTCTGGGTGAATTATACAGGGTGCCCCAACTATCATGCACCAAGACTTAAAAAAGTAGCAGTTGCATTACTCGAAGAAAACCTACAGTGCATATTGTTTCCAGAAAGTGCAGTAGAGTAGCCGCCATTAATTATTTCATTGCTAAGATTTATTTCAGAAATTGCAATTAATTATCTAACTCTAGAAGTATTCTCCTGATTATCAAAGTGTGAATGAGGAGGCATTTGTAGGAACCCCCAAATGACATCTAACTGCGGTGTTTTCAGCGACATTCTAATTGCGTACATTTTTTCCCGACAGGCAACGAAACCCCACGAAATATGAAAAATACCACGAGACTGCGCACCCACCCGCATCATAGAGGAGCGCCTTCAAATAAGCTGATTGAAAGCAACTGCATTACCTGTCACAAACCCAAAGGGACAGCGCATCACTTACGGAAGGAGCACCAACAGCAGGCTTCGTGACTTCGCAGCTATTTCTTCTCATTTCTACATCACACTTATTATCTGTCTCTTCACTGATTATATTGATAACAAAAGCCCATTAATTACGCGGCCAAACTGCCGCTCTGACAACGCACGAAACGCGAACAGCAATGGAATAGGCATATAATGTTTCAAAATCCCGACTCTACTTGCACCACATCAACAGAGGGCGTGCGCAGCTATATTTCGCACCAGAAACTTGCTTCGGACCAAAGCCAAATTAAAGTAACGGTTTTACTTTACATTAGAGTGTATAGTACTGTGAAAAGAGGTTTGTGGTGAAAACTAAAACCAAATAAACAGGGAGGGAAGCGACCCCCGTGTTGAGAAAAGGCACAATCGGTGCGTTCAAGAAAGTAAATATGCTACGTCTAAACGAGCCGAATTGGCAATCGAGACGTCTGCAGAAAAAAAACAAAAAACATTACAATTCAATGTGTCCTTATTGTGAATTCGAAAGCGTGCTTGAACACCAGCTGCTGCCTAGAGGACGTGTTTGAATAGGTCTCCTTCTGCAGCTACACAGTGCTGAGTCCGCTTTATCACGTCTTCAGTGGCTTTCTTGATGACCGACGCAGGCATTCTACGGCAGACATCCGTTATCCTTACCTTGAGCTAATCTGACGTCCGTGTCGATCATGTAAGCACGATCTTTGACATAACCCCAAAGAAAGAAATCGAGTGGGGAGAGGTCAGGTGAACTAGCCGGTTAGTAAACAGGCCCGTGCGTTCCAATCTATTGTGCATTAAAAGTCGCATCCAGCCAGTTTCTTGCTCGGCTGCTGCTGTGTGCTGGTGCCCCATCTCACTGATACCAAAGAAGTAGAAGTGACAGCGGGACTTCGCTCATAAACTCCTTCAACGATTTCGTTCACGTAACGCTGTCCAGTCAGTGTGGGATAGAAGAAGATGAGACCGATTATAGCACCGGCGTAAACTCCCAAACACACATTGAATGACCACTAGCTGGTACAGGTGCCGAATACGCTTTACCCTGTGTGGGTTGAAGTCACTCCAGTAGTGTGCATTATGCAAATTTACATGGGAATTTCTGTGAAAATTGACTTCATCCGTGCACACAGTGCTGCTCAAGAAGTCCGATGACTCATGGGCTTTTGTGAGGACCCAATTCGAGAAATGTGGACGGTTCTACAGTTCCCTATCTTCCAAGCATTGGTGCTGGTTAAGGGGCTACGGTGAAAGGCCGTCATTTAGAATCGTCCAAACTGATGACTTGGAAATTAGTACCTGGGTGGCCACATCCCGCACCCAAGCACGAGGTTCCATAAATGCTAGAAGATCCGGGTGTAGGCTAGGACTCAAAGATGAAGTCATCTGGCGTTATTTCTTGAAGCTGCCGGTTTGTCTCGGGTTTTCATAATTTCTGATGATAGCCGATGCCTTTGGTTTACCGCCACACTTCCGTAACTGATATATATATATATATATATATATATATATATATATATATATATATACGGCCTTTCTCTTGTTACCATTTGCAGATCCCAAGGCAAGGATCATGCTTACTTTCTGCTTATTAGAGAACGAGATGGTGACTGGGGCGAGCGTAGAGTGAGAGCGTAGCCGCGTGGTTGACCACGTGCGAAAACGTGTCATACCTTAACTCTGTGCGGCATTGATTGCTAATGAAACATTGGTGAGAAATACTTTCCAGCATTTTAAGTATTTAGATCCTGTGCCTATCAGCTTTTGCTAGAAGGTACGTGCTCTGCATTATTATAGTATTATAGTACTATAGTATTTGCATTAGAAAAAAGCCGTGCAATACATCGCAAGAAAGCCGGGAAAGCGTGCAGTGTGCGCGGGGTCCCTCAAGGCAGCCGAGGGTATGGATGAGAATGGAGAGGGAATCGAGTCGATCGGCACACATTTGATGTCTATGCTAGGCTGAAGAAAATGGAGGATTTCCAGGAAGTACTTGTCAAACAGGTTAAAGAGCTCAAAAATGAAGTAAATAGGGAGTGTGATGCATAGAAGGAAGTGGAAAAAATACTTCAAGCAGCCGAGGAAAAGATGGACAGGGCCGCCACTGCGAACGAAAATGGTCGTGACAATGGAACTCAGTCCCACGACGTGACAGGATAGGGAGTTCCAGCAAAGCACGTGAAATGCGTGCAACGGGGGGAGGAGGTAGCTGGACAGAGTGGCACCTATACCTTGAGGTCGCTACACACAAATAGCAGGAGCGCAGGGGTCAGTGCCCCTTGTCGAGTCCGATTCACGAGGTAAAGGACAAAGGGAAGCAGGGCGGGGTAGGAGAGAGTGAAAGGGTGATCATCGCCGGTGACTCAAACCTGGCTAGGTGCTCACAGGTAATTGTGGAGAGGGTGAAAGGCGATGAAAGAGAGGCGGTAGGGACATTTCCCGGGCGGACACTGGGTTCTGTCATGGAGCGAGCAAAATCCAAGCTCGCAGAAAATGCCCACGTGCGCAACCTTGTCATGCATAGTAGCAGGGGGGCTAAATGACGTTCTAAACAGGAAAGGGACAGCACAAGCCCAGCGCTTGGCGAAGGGGGTGGACGACTTGCGCGAAATGTCCCCTCAGGTCAGGCACGTACGCAGGATATTTATACGGGGCGGGGGAGGGGGTAACCCAAGGTAACTTTTCTGTGCAAGTGAGGGGGAGGGTACCTTTACTAGCACAAATGTGAATGATGCCCACCATTCGCCATAAAGACGCGTAAACCCGCAAAAGAGAATTGAAATAACGTGTATCTCACAGGTATACGCCTGTGAAATACACCTCTTCTTTATTTGGCAAACAAAGAACCACATCAAATAGACTCACATATGAAAGATGCGCAGGAAGATCCTTGCCAAGAACAAGTTAACAAGCGAAAGTGCAAAATAAAGATTTGTAGAAGCGTTTTTTGAATGATCTCTGGAATAATTCTAGAGAAATGTATGTTTGCGGGACAACCACAGTTCTCTTGAATCGCTCCTTTACTGCTCTACCAAGTGCCAAAACCAACGTGTGTTGTTATTTCGGAAGTTGCGTAACAATGCGTGCTCACCATGCAGTCCCGTGCAACCGCGTAGAGAGTAGGACGCTGCGGTTATAGACGTACTGCGCCCGCCGCAGAAGGTTAGAAAAACACCCCTATTAGCACAGCAGGAAAATGGCTACGTTAGGCGGCTCGGTTGATAACTGTAGAATGGTCATTAAAAACATACAGAATTATTATCCACTTACGGTGGCGTTTTCTCTACTTCCTTTTTAAATAAAAAGAAGTTGATCCATAAATATTTTCACAAAGAATTTTTGCTTTTCCTCCCTGTTTGGTTGTTGCCTTGGCTTTCTCCCTTAGTAGATCGCTTAATTTCTCATCTCCTTGCGACTCTTTTTTCCAGTTGCCAATTTTGCATGAAAAGTGCTGTACAATTAGGGAGGAACCAGACGAGGTAAGGGGTGACAGACATAGCGCGCTTATGGGTTGAACGGTTATTGCAGGGTCTGATGATGGACGCTGTTTCGCAATATTTTGTTTTCCAGTTCATCTAACCCATATCGCGAATATATGGTTCCGAGGATCTGCCAGCGTCGCGGCGAGCCGTCACTAGAGGAAATAATGAAGCAAAAGGAAAAGTTAAACGCAATTGGCATTTTCTGGGGCCACAACTCTACAGACCAGCTGACTATGAACCGAGTCCCTTTCCTGGCCCCTGGATCAGTCTAAACATGGAAGGTTGAACTAACGAAGCAACAGCGATGCGCGTGATCGTTGAATAGATGGTGACGTAAAAATTGTGTTGCACATTATATATAAAATAAAATATTGTGATTAAAACAATGAACTTCGCCCTGCCTGCTGCAATAGATGGTGACAACAGAATTCATCTTGAGTGAATCGCGCGGGCACCGAATCGATGAGAAAAGTGGCCTCCACACCCTAGGAGACGCCGATAACTACCGCCATGCAAAAGGACTGAAAAACTGGACAACCATTCCACTCTATTAAGATGGACTGGCAGCGAAAGCTGACGAGAGTCAAAGCTCTCAAACAAAAAGCAAAGTGTTTCACCTCCGCTGCGGGTTGGCCTGAAGATAGTGCAACACTGGGCCGACCCTCGGCGGAGGTGAAGCAAGCATTAAGAACTCCCCATACGTAGGCCGATCCCGAAGATATTGCAATACCGGGCCCAACCGCGGCGGAGGTGAAACAGGAGTTAAGCACTCCCCATACGTGACTCCATCGCGAAGGTAGTGCAACGCCGGGCCGACCCGCGGTGGAGGTAAAGAAGGCGTTAAGCACTCCCCATACGTGGGCCCATCCCGAATGTAGTGTAATACCGGGCCTACCCTCGGCGGAGGTGAAGCAGGTGTTAAGCTCTACTCATACGTGGGTCCATGCCGAAATATTGCAATACCCGGCCGACACCCGGCGGAGGTGAAGCAGGCGTTAAGCCTCTTCCCGTACGTGGGTCCGTGCCGAAGGTAGTGCAATGCCGGGCCGACTCGCGGTGGAGGTGAAGCAGGCGTTAAGCACTCCCCATACGTGGGCCCATCCCGAAGATACCGAAGGGCGCGTTATAGGTTCCCGAGTCCACAAGCGTATGCGCCATTGATCTCGGACCCTTTTTGCACTATCACCAGGATGAGTCCTCATGATGATGTGCAAGACACTACGGAAGTTAGTCATACACTGCTTTCGCTGTAAAAGGCAGCAACATGTTGACCGCCCAGCAGATTGATTTGTCGGCGCTTTAAGAATGTATGTGAGGAGTGGTGGCCTGGGAGGATGGGGGGGGGGGCGCCCTCTCCCTCCCCCTGGGTACGTGCCTGCCTAGGTGCAGATTGTGGGGTGCAGGGTGTCGGAGGTGCCTGTATGTGACAGTCATGCACAAAGAGCCGTAGTGGCTGCTAATGAGGCGATATGGAAAATGAGTCGAGACAAAGGTTTCGAGGTTGTCGAAGTAAACAGGGAGGTGAGAAAGTGTCATATTTAACAGGGAGAGGCGGGCTAGTTGGTGGTCGGTATTGGAATGCATTATGTAACCGCGCAAACGACAACAAACGAAGAAGGAAAGACACTGGACAAGCGCCTGCCCTGTGTGTTTCCTTCTTCGTTCGTTGTCGTTTGCGCGGTTACATAATAGAGAAAGTGTGGTGGTTTTGAACGAGACGGGATCCACTGCAATTACAGGCGTGCTCGAGAACTGGGTTGTCGACTTGCTGGTGGCACTGTTGCTTTTTTTTAGGGGGCCCTGGGGCACTCAGGAGGCCACAGTAGGTAGTAATGAAGAAGGTCCCCTAAGGGAATCTCAGAAGAGCATCGCAGTCAATAACAGAAAAAAGAGGAAAGCAAGAAAGGGAGCTCGCCATGCAATAGGCTACATAAACATGCAGGGCCGCAGATGAAAGAAAAAGCGGGAAGAGATTGAGGAGCAGTTAAATAGAGAACAAATAGGGTGTATGCGGTTATACAGAAACGCACCTTAGAGACTCGGAAGAGCCGCCAGTGATTGAGAATAATGTTTGGGAAGGGTGCAACAGAACTAAGTCAGAAAGAAATGGAGGGGGAGTCGGAATGCTCATCTATCAGGAAGCCAAATGTAAAAGAGTAAAATGAAAATGTCAAGAGCATCTTCGGTTATCAGGTACAATGAGTGGGGAAAAAAAACTTGGCTGGGCGTAATGTATTTGTGGACCGGAAATAATTGCACAAAGAAGAATAGAGAGTTAGTGGAATGCATAAGTGCTGATATCAAGGGTTTCGGGAACGATGCCGAAATTATGCTATTATATGGCATGAAGGCTCACATACAGGATTTGGATGGCTATACCGACAACAGCGGGAACTCAATGCTAGACCTTTATGAGCAACATAACCTCGTTATCATGCATACAGGGCCCAAGCGTGACTGGCAGATCACGTGGGAAGTGGGAAACCGGCAATCGAACATTGATTACTGTCTGATGACAGAAGGAATTCATGACAAGTTGAGAGAAATGGTCATTGACGAGGAAGGGTATAGCAGCATAGGGAGTGACCATAAACGCATCATATTGAAAATGGGATATGTAGTTGGGAAAGAGAGCAAGGAGAGCAAAATGACCAGTCCAAGTTTGAACGCTGAACAAATAGCAAATACAGTCACTAGAGTTGAGCAAGAACTTGGCAAATGGCCAAGTAAAGAGTGGGAATATGGTGAGCTTCTAAATGTAATAGCGACCATAATACGGGAACAGAAACAATATGTTTGTTGGAAAGGAAAAGAGAAACCGAAAAGCTGGTTGAACCGGGAGATACCAGAAGTGATCGCCGAACGACAGAAAGCATCCTTAGAGCACAGGCAGGCAAAGAAGGCGCAGTTGCCGCGCGATGAAGTAGCCAGTGAATGGGAAATATACCGGGAGAAAAAGTCTATGGTTCAATTACTGGTGAAAGCAAAGATAAAAGGTGAAAGTGAACATTGGTTTCAGAAATACGTGACAAAAAGAAGGCTGCACCTAGATTATTTTGTAACCACATAAACTTATTAGCCAGGAAGTCAAAACAATACAAAAACATATCCTTGAAGAAGATGGAAACATACTAGAAGGGGAACCGGCATCAAGTTACGTCCGAAAAATAACAGCCGAATCTATCCAAGGCAACGACGAGGTTGTATTTGAAGAAAATGAGAGCATGAAAGAGAACCAGATTGAAAAGGAGCTGGTGCTGACAAATGTCAACTGGAAGAAAGCCGAAGAGAAAATTCCTAAGCGCACAGCCACAGGGCTAAACGAGCTTCCCGCTAAGCTGATTAATGAACTAGGACCAAAAAGTAAGGAAGCTCTGGTGAAAGCAGTCGAAAAAACTTTAAAAGATAGAAGAATACCAGACAGTTCGCGACAAAGTAGAATGAATTTAATTTATAAAGGTAAGGGGGAGAAAGATAGAGTTCACTCGTATAGACCATTGACCATTACATCGCTAATATACAGGCTAGTAATGCAGGCAATCAAATTAAAGCTTCGAGCATGGGCAGAGAATAATGGCATTTTGTGAGAGTTTCAGAATGGCTTCAGAATAGGTAGGCGGTTGAATGATAACTTGTTTGTTCTTACTCAGTGTATTGAAATATCAAAGGCAGAAAGCAGACCGTTCTATGTGGCCTTTTTAGACATTACAGGAGCCTACGACAACGTAGACCGCAACATCTTGTGGGATATTCTGGAAGGGGAAGGCTTAGATAACGATTGTCTGCAGCTTTTGAGAGAGATTTACCTAGAAAATACCATTTGCGTTGAATGGGAAGGGATGAGGAGCGAGGAGAAAGTTCATATCAACAAGGGACTGAGGCAGGGGTGCCCTTTATCCCCACTGCTGCTTATGATGTACACGGTGAGGATGGAGATGGCACTAGAAGGAAGTAATATCGTGTTTAATCTCTCATAAAAACAGGCGGGTACAGTAGTAGAGCAGCAGCTTCCACGGTTATTTTATGCGGACGACATGGTGCTGCTAGCTAACAGGCAAAGTGATTTGCAACGTCTGGTTAATGTCTGTGGACAGGAAGGCGAGAATTTATGTCTGAAATTTAGTGTTAGGAAATCAGGTGTTATAGTATTCAACGAAAACAGTGAATAGACAGCGGCAATACAGGGCCAGGAAGTGTCTCGGGTAAAAGAATATTGTTACGTGTGGAAAGACACAGAATAAAGAAGCTATATACAGGTTATTTACACTGGAGCCAGATCACAAGGCCGACACTCGCTCGCGGCAAAAGGCACAGACCCACTTCGTCGTCATTCTCGCGGCGGCTCGTACCTTCAACATCACTCGATGATATCGTAATAATATTGTGACGCTCTTAGGTGCATAGTGGGTTCACGCCTCAACAAACAGTATGCGGGGCACCGAAGAGTGGTCAACGAGAAAGAGGACGTATGGCTGGCTGGCTGAATCTCGACAGGCGCTCAGCTGAGCGCCTGTCGAGATTAAATACCTCGGTAAAAATACCTTGGTATATGGACAAATACCTTGGTCGAGAAATACCTTGGTATATGGATAAACGAAGGCAATAGATATATGGAAGCACAGGAATGTGCTTCCATATAGCAATAACCGCAAAGGGGAAGAGAAATGCAGCCATATTGAAGGTTAGAGCGTTATGGAGATACAATAGGTACGAGGTGCTCCGGGGTATAGGTGAAAAGGTGTAATGATTCCAGGACTTACTTTTGTAAATGCGGTTGTTTGCTTTAAATCAGGGGTACAAGCAGGACTCCACGGGAACTGAGGGTCAGTGGGACGCCTCGCACTGGGCGCTCACGGGAAGACTACAAATGAAGCTGTGCAGGGTGATATGGGCTGGACTAGTTTTGAAGTGAAGGGAGCTCACAGTAAAATTGGTTATAAAGAACGACTGAGCAATATGGAAGAAAATAAATGGGTGGGTGAGTGTTGAGATATCTGTACCGGAAAAACATTGATTCACATTGGAGGAAAAGAACTAGGATGCTTACCAGCAAGTGTGCGGCATGTAGGGTGATCAAGAAAGCAACAAAGAACGCCAAGCGGAAAGTTGGAGAGGCTGAAATAATCTCATCGTTGGCGGCAATGGAAAAGAAACCTGCCATGAGTATAACTACTTAAGAGGAAAGAACGAAATAAGGAAACATACAATTTATGATAACTCTAAGGGAAGCTCATTACTTTTCGAAGCGAGATCAGGATGCCTTAGAACACGCACTTATAAAGCGAGATATAAGAAGGAAGAAAAAGCATGTGCTTGCTGCAGCAAAGGTAGGGAAATGATCGAACATGTTTAATTAAAATGTGGATGTGGATGTGTGGGCCCTGAGTTCCAGGTGGAGGAGGGGTGTCATACATGTCTGAAGACCCCCCCTCTTTCCGCCAGCTTGACTTGGCGTAAATGATAGCGGAACGTTTTATGTGCGGGACGCTGGTGCGGTGCGCTCATATCCCACCATGGTTTGTATCGTCAGTGTACATGCATGCAGTGTTCCATTTATCATCCTTTAAAGTTTGAATAACAGCGCAAGGACAGCAGAGGGCACAGAAGAGAGAACAGAGCGCTCCGTTCTCTCTTTTGTCTCCTCTACTGTCCTTGCGCTGTTACTGAAACTTTCAAGCAGTTTTACCAACAAGCCCAATCCTACACCCTTCCATTTATCAGTTTTGTGTAGTTTGTATTAGTTTCGCTGTGTTGAATAAAAACACTGTTTCCTAGTCATAGCTGACCATCTCTTTGTCATTTTGTTGTTGTTGTCACGGTGGCGTCCCACAGGGCGGGGTATTGAGTCCTATTCTCTTTAACCTAACTATGGTTGGCCTTGCTGAAATATTACGTAAGACAATTCACCTATCAACGTACGATGATGATATTTGTCTTTAGTCTTCTGCGGTGACTCGTCTTCAAGTGCGCGCAAGAATTCAGCGGGCAGCCACCCGAACTTGTTCGTATCTCCGCAAACAGGGCCGTAGTGGCTCCATCGAAAAATGTGCGTTAATCGCGTTTACGCGCGAACCCATAGCACCGTACACTGTTTCTCTCAATGGCCAGAGTACCAATAGCAGAACTATCACCGCTTCTTAGATGTGATTATTGACAGGGGCCTTTATGGAGCCCCCACTGCATCTACCTGAAGCGGAGATAATTTCGATTGTACCTATAATGAGGTTCCTGCACGGAAAAAACTGGGGCACGTTGGTGCGGTCTATGCTGCAGCTGTACAGAGCACTGTTTCTGGGCTCTTTACGTTACAGCTTGCCGTGGTTGGCGAACACATGCAAAACAAACATTCGTACCTTCGAAAGTTTGCAAGGTCAGACTCTACCGCAATGTCATTGACTACCACAATGAGCCTCGACTCGCGCAACACTGATGTTTACTAGAGACTATACACTTGGTTCCAACATACATAGCGATTGACAACCTTAGGGCACACATTACCCAGTCACTTTGTCGTTGCTTTGCCAGGACAAAGTCCTCAGTCCACATTTTCCAAACTTGTTACGACACATCAAGGCTACCTTCCGTCGGGCTTTACCCAGCAGCAAGAACACTGTTAGTCACAAGTATACGCCTCACGATTCCGGGAATTACGAAGACCCGTGAATCAACAGTGGCTCTACGTCAGTTCACACTGTCATTACTGAACGAGACATATGAACAAAGAACGCACATTTGCACCGATGGACCTGTCTCAGCTACCAGCTCCACAGGCGTTGTTATTATCCCGGCCTATACAAGTCACAATTAAGTTCAAAGTGTCCCATATAACGACCTCTACGGCAACAGAACTTGCCGCTCTACGTGCCACTGTTAATTACATGGCACACGTACGCCAAACCTCGAAAGTGGGTAGTTTTTTGTGACTCCAAGGCAGCCCTCCAGAGTCTGCAGTTAGCCTTACGACGGAAGACCCATGAACAACTGGTGTTCGAGAGCAGAGAGGCTCTGCATTAAGCCCTCATAAACGGACATGACATCATCTTCTGATGGCTTCCGGGGCACTGTGGCATCGTCGGAAATGACCTTGCTGATGATTCCGCACGGTCAGTCCACAAAGACATCACAAAGAATCGTGCGAATGTGAAGAGACGATAGCGCACGTGTTGCATTTTTGTAATCTCTATGAGATCAAAAGCGACGTTCTTCGGGCGGTGTTAGACCGATCAGATAGCATACCATTTTAGAGGCTAAGATTCTTGGACCATGACCCCACGCGTTGCAAGCTCACAAGGCGACGCGGGCACTGCGCTACGTTTCATGAAATTGACGGGCCTCAGTGACCGATTATAGACGTGAAGTTATGGACAACCGCACGTATTCACATTGATAGTACCTTCTTCCCTCCTTCTCCTTTATTTTCTTCCCTTAAACACTTTCCTCTGTCTAGGGTAGCAAACCGGACGAGCGTCTGCTTGACCTTCCTATCTTTCCTTCTGCACCTCCTCCTTCTGTTGTTGTTGTTGTGTGACTTCAAGTCACAAGTATAATATCCTGTTTCAGCTGCACGGAATTTCACATAAAGGTGAATATTGTGAGGATATCTCGCGGTATTCTAACAGGTTATGTGTCTTTTTGACCACTTGGAGCTCAGCATTGTGCAAAATATGGCTGATAATTAATAAGCATATCTTAAACAACTGCTTAATTAGCAATTATAGAGGAAACATTGCAATTCGGGAATTGAGGACCCAAAGTCGTATAGTTAAAGCAACAGAAACTTCTCTAAAGAAAATTGTCTTAGGTGCTAGAGCCTGCAGTACTTTAGCATTTAAGGCGGCCCAGTATGGCAGTACCGAAAAAAATACGAAATATTACACAAGTGCCGTCGATCTCTCTATCCTCTCCAATGCGAGTGCAGACCAACAACAGCGCAAGCTTTCGCTGGCACGGGCTCCATGGTGGCCTTCTCTTTTTTTGCAAGGTGACGCCAGGAATCGACGCGGAGCGTGCTCTATTCCGTTTCTAATTTTGTGGCGGTACCGCAGCTCGCGAATGATAACGTTTGTCAATAGCAGCAAATAAAGAAAGGCTTTATGGATCTGAATGAAAAGAACTCGTGATTGTCATGGCATTGGCGGCCGCGCAGCAAGGAAGCAGGTGGCGTTTTCTGATAGAGTGGGTAGATCAGCGTGACTGACACGCGATTTAATTTTCGTTTGGATTCAGGGTTGGCGAAAGCCAAAATATTGCATGCCGTAGTAGATACCACGGTTTTTGCGAAGTTGTTGGGCAACACATCACTGTCAGGCTTCAATTTTGCAGATGTAATACTACCTATAAAATCGCTAATTATAACTTTTCTTGTGCCGGCTGCCAAGCCTTAGAGTCTGACAGCAGATGTGCAAATGCGCCTATCACAAGTTATTAGTGCAGCACCCTGTGTTATTTGGTGCAGAAAATAAAACAGCCTGTATGCCTGCTACATTAGCGATCTCTGGGAATGAAAGTGAATGGTAGGGAGGGGGGATCCAAGGCGCTGTGCTGGTGCTAAAACATCACTCCCTCCCCCCTTCAAAAGTTTTGAATACCCTCGCCTTCCTGAAAACACCTGGGAAGGGGGGTGGGGCGTTGACAGAATGCAGACCTATGGGCCCCGGGTGCCAGACAACCTAGCTACGCCACTGAGTGTTCGTATCGTCTCTCGTTGAAATAAACTTTTTCTAAACACATGTCGGCTTGAATTGCTTGGGCAGTAAACAGACCGACCTATGTTGCCGACCCCGTCGGCGCTGGCTCGGCCACGGGTAATGGCCCGGATGCGTGGGGCTGCATAAGACCGAGCGTTAACGTTTTGAGTAGCCAGAGACATCGGCTTCACGCTGCTGGCCGATCATATTGACCCTTTTCGTGGCGATCCCGTGGGTGCTGCAATGTTTGATCACGTGGTTGCCATTGCTTGCCTCAACTGCCTCCTTTGCCTACGCGTTTACAACTGGTGCGTATGACGCCGTTGCCCCGCTTAGCAAACCTCTGTTTCGGGAGATATCGTTGACGGCGGCTGGGTGGACTACACGAAGCTTTAGCACTTCAGAGAACATGCAAAAGCGCTTTGGATGCTGATTAAGCTATGTCCAAACGGCGTGAGCCGCGTATATGGTGCTTGTTTCAAAGCGAAGGCTTTGAACGTGTTTCAAGGGCCTCTCCCCAGGCCCGTGCCCAGGATTTTTTTTCGGGGGGGCCCAACCCAAGGTAACATTTCTTTGCAAATGAGGGAGGGGGGTACTCTGACTAGTACAAATGTTAATAACGCCCACCATTCGCCATAAAGACGTGTAAACCCACAAAAGAGAAATTAAATAAGGTGTATCTCACAGTACGCCTGTGAGATACACCTCTCCCCACTAGGCAAACAAGGAACCACATCAAATGGACTCGCGCAGGAAAGAAGCGCATGAAGAACACTGCCAAGAACAATGAAAAAAGCGAAAGTGTAAAATAAAGATTTCTATGGTAGCGTACAACTTAAAAAAAAAAACAGCAGTTGACAACCAAGGCCGCCGGCCCACGCGGGGTTGTGCTGCTCCGCCAGATAATCACAGAAGCAAACAAAGTCGTCGTCATGCGGTCTTTTCAAAATGACGTCATACTTTATACCTGCGGAGCGTCTGCTGTTCTTTAAGAGTATTTTCATCGACGGAAGCAATGAGGTATGCAGCAGAAATGGACAAAGTGTATAGAGTGGGAGCATTTCACTCTTCAAAAGTATACCTTTTAATGTTTGGAGTCGGGCATGAAATAGAGGGTATACCTGGCCCATGCCGTCGTCCAACTTATCCACCCTGAGGACGTTGTTGAAGGGAGAGACTTGTTCTCATCGAGAAAGAGGAATATGGGTTTATTTACAGTACTTACATGAGAACGTTACAGTTCATCAGTCTAACATGACTGAAAGAGGATGCACTCTCAGCAGCGGCACAACAGCTGCTTATGAACACTCTGTCTTCTCTAGATGCCTAGGTGAGGGAGAAATGGCTGTTCAACCTGCTACCAATTCGGAGCGTTCAAAGTCATCGTAGCCGACCCGCGTTTGGAGGGGGGGGGGTTACACACACACTTCTCCACATGTTTCACTGACCACGCCGATGTGAGTGGGTTCTCGCAGACACGGTGCTTGACCCGAGCAGGCGCCTCTTCCTCCCAGTGTTGACTCTGCAGACAATGGCCGCCGCGTCTGTCCATGACTTCTAAGGGCCGATTTACGTTCGAGCTGCACATCGCCGCAAGCCGCACCGCACGCGTGCGGGCGCGCGAAATATTGCACATATCAAACACTTGTGCACAAATTTCGGCTTACACTGTGTAAGGTATACACTGTGCACACAATGGTAATTTGTGCACAAGTGCTGGACACGTGCAATTTTTCGCACGACGGCAAGCGTGCGGTGCGGCTTGCGGCGATGGGCGGCTCGAGCGTAAATCGGCTGCTGAGGCGGCACCGCAAAATATCTCCCAGGGGCTCCCCTGCTCCTAGCGAACCGTGAAGGCGGTGGCGATTCCACAAACAATACTTGGCCCGCCGACCGCGTTTAGTCATAGCGACGCCGAGGGGATGTTGATGCGGCACACTCTCGTCCTTACAAAACGAGTCGCCATTGCAGGTGGGGAAGGCTTCCATGGTCGCTTCTGGGAAGCTAGCCACCCTCGCAACTGCGGCTGGCTGGGAAAATTTTGTAGGTCGGTACCTTTTCCGGCCGTTCGTAAAAACCTGCCATGGTTGCTTAGTGGCTATATTGTTGTGCTGCGAAGCCCGAGGTCACGGAATTGAACCCCGATCCCGGCTACGGCGGCCGCATTTTCCATTGGGGCGAAATGCGAAAACACCCATGTACTTAGATTTAGGTACACGTTAAGGAACCCCAAGTGGTCTGAATTTCCGGAAGACGCGGAATTGTTCTCCACTTCCGGTGGCGTTTTCTCTACTTTTTTTTAAATTAAAAGATGTTGATTCATAAAGATTTTCATAAACAACGGTTAAATTCGTTAAAGGGCCCCTGAAACGGTTCGGACAAATTTTGTAGGCGCGTAGGGTACAGCTTAAGTAGAACATTCGCACCACAATTTAAGTGAAGCGTTACGTATTAATGGAGCTGCAAGCGATTAGAAGTTACCCTCCTCCCTAGCTATGCTTTTCCTCCTCAACTCTCTCGCCGAGCGAGCGGCGCTAAGCTCCGCCTTCACTGGTTCAGCGTCACGATGCGACGTCACATCGCTCACTTCCGGTTGTTTAGGAGCACGCCCCCTCCCGCGCGAGACCTCTCCGCTAGCCGCTTGGCCGTCGACCGAGAGCTATCGAAGCAGCGTGCGTTGCGAGCATTCTGTCGTAGCGCCGAACGTGTCCGGTACTCCGCTAAAAACAGGCAAGCTGGTCATTTCGGCAAATGACTGGAGGCATAAACTCAAGCTGATGAAGGAACTTTAGCGTAGACGTACGTGAGCAGCCTGATCGGTCTGCACGGTCCAGACACTTGCTGGCGCAGCGCTTAACCAGTCAAACAAAGCGCTAATATTGCTCTAACCAAGTGTAAAGCATTTTAAACATTTATAACTCAACGTGTTGATGATTACACTCCTGCGAAAAATACACACCAGCAACAAAGAATACACTTCGTTGCTGCTACTGTGTATGGTTGAGCTCTGTGCCACCAGGTGGCTGCACCGTGCAGACCATTCACATTTGCCCTTCTGCTCATCTCGTGGCTCATCCCGGCACAGTCAAGCGGCCAGACCCTGTCCCCTTGCGCTTGCCCTAATACTGGACTCGCATGTTTGCAGGTCGCTAGGTTTGCAGTCCACAAGGCAACAAAGTCGAATCATAGTGCTCGCGAAAAGACTGAGACCGACTCTGACCGCGGAGCTCTCGTCAAAATGGAGTACGTTGTAACACAAGCAGACGACACTTGCTGTGTGCCGGAAGTGCTGAAGTGTACTAAAAAACTATTCTTGTGTATTCTCTTTAAGTTATTTTCTTTTTACAAAAACAAAGTAACTTACATTCCAACTATTACGAGCTTCATTTGTTCACCATAAAGTTGGAAAAATTATCAACCACGCGCCCTGGTCAGCCAATCAGATAGCTCGCCCATGTGACGTAATATGGGTTATTTGCATCATATGGGTAGGGGCGGCTTAAAATTCCGCCGAGCAGTGCGCTGCGATCCCCAGCGATGGGTATTTTTAAAACCTTATAATAAATTACGCGCTTTACGCAGAGCACTTAGATGCATCAATTAATGATCAGAAGAACCTACTCTAACGACTCAGTACGTTTGTAGAAAATCGCCAAAATCGTTTCAGGGTCCCTTTAATATTCGATTTTTCTTCCTGTTTGGCTGTTGCCTTGGCTCTCTCCCTTAGTAGATCTACTAATTTCGCAACTCCTTGCGACTCTTGTTTCCAGTTGCCAATTTTGCACGAAAAGTGCTGCAAAATTAGGGAAAACCCAGACGATATGGCAATGCGAACTCCTGCAAGTCTTTTAGGACAATATCCATTAACTTATAGAAGATAACCGGCGCTTTCCTCAGCCCGAAGCTGAGGGTGAGAGGGCGAAAAGTGCCTACAGGTGAGATAAATGCGGCATAGTGTTGCAAATGGGTCGCAAGCCCCAAGGGTAGCGTTGGCCTGGCGGCCTGGGGCACAACTGGAAGCATCCGAAGGTCCTGGCAAAGCATGAGTCGACTGCTAACAGAACAACTTGTTTATTCTAGCATCGCAAAAGAGCGGCCGGTCAGGTCGACCGAAGTGGAGAGACGGGAGAGCACGCTACTCGACGGAAGAATTCGGAGCCTCTCTCGGCGTCCGGGTGCAGCTGCTTTTATACTCTCGGAGTTGAGGGCAAGAAGGAACGCCTCGTCAGAGGCGCACGTGGCGGCGCCGCTCGGGCACGTTGAGACTAGAAGGTGACGCATCCGCCGGGCCAGCGCCGGTCAGACCTCCTCGCTTGACACTTGGGGAGCCCCTCTCCCCAGCTGCCGCGCTTTGACAAGCGTGGGCACCAACATGCACACACACGCACACGCACACACGAAGACACGTGGCATTGAAACATGCCTGGACGCGCTTGGCGGGGAGGCGTTGCGGCAGCGCTGAACGGGCCAAAATGTCCGCCGCTTTGAATGAAGCCCCGGCGTCCGTTGCATCCGCGCCGGCTATACCGCGCGTCGTAGGCGAAACGTAACAATAGCGACTGGCACTTCCTGAAAGGGGAACTTGCCAGTATCCCCGCACGAGATCTATAGTTGAAATGTATTTAGCAGCGCTAACTCTTTCAATTCGTTCCTCAATGTTGGGCATCGGGTACAGCCGATCCCTAGTGATGGCATGT
Source organism: Dermacentor albipictus (assembly GCF_038994185.2). Lineage (NCBI taxonomy): Eukaryota > Metazoa > Arthropoda > Arachnida > Ixodida > Ixodidae > Dermacentor > Dermacentor albipictus. The sequence goes on from NC_091821.1 coordinate 474,736,852, forward strand.
AATTTCCTCTAGCCAACACACGGACGAGGGTCCTTGTTAGGGGTTTCCACAAGTATTAGAGGTGACGTGTAGTCATTATCAGGAGGCTCAATTACTCCCAACGCTAGTATGCGCTGTATCTCTGCCTCCATAATTTCTCTCTGTCGTGGAGACACCCTGTAAGGCATTGTTCTTACGGGTTCGGTTGATGTAAGCTCTATTTCATGTATTATTATTTCGGTTCTACCTGGCCGATCACTGAATCTGTCGACATATTCTCCCAGCAGCCCTGTTAGGGCATCTAGCTGCTCGGGTCTAAGAGCGTGCGAGCTTACCGAATGTTTTACTGCTTCTTCTAGGCTGATTTCAGAGTTGGAGGTCGCCTTATACTCCTTAATCTCTGTACTAGTGCCATCTTGCTCCTTGATGGTACAGTTAACGACTCCGCTCCGCTCTAAGCACGGCTTCGTCAAATTGCAGTGGTATATCCTCCCCTCCTTCCTGCGACCGGGCATTTTCAGAGCATAGTTAGTATTTGAAAGATTCTGCAACACTTTAACGAGTCCGCCCCAGTGAACTTCAAGCTTGTTCTTTCTTGAAGGTTTGAGGATCATTGATCATTGATCTGGTTGGCCATCGAGTGGTCACGTGCTTTGAAATTTGTGTCGGGAAGCGCAAGTTTTGCAAAATGCAATTTTGCGTTTTCATCAAGATGACAAAACGTGACGTGTAGCGGCCAATTTTATGGACTAATACATTTTTTGGGTCCTTGCCAGCTATACTGCGACGTTAGCGCTTCAAAAAGAATGTGAGCAGTAGCGTACAGAAGCGAGTGCAATACATCTTCAATTTGGGGAATATGTGGTGGTGATCCAAGATATGCGCCATGCCAGCTTGCTGGTTGGCTGAAGGAATATCCGGTGAGGAGCGTCACAGGAAGGATTGTTTCGTAAACGTCATTTTGACGGTGCGTGACGTTGCGCTGGGCCGCCATTGCTGAGTTTTTCTGCCACAATTTGTGGTGCGACGATCCGCGCGAATTATGCTAATGAGCAGTCATATGCAATGGCAGCCGAGAGGAATGCGTACCGCCCCATTTTCCCCGTCGTTTAGCGTGATGAAAATATTTTGTTCATAACGCGTGCTCACAGTATTTGCATCGCTCTCGGGTGGTGTAAGAATTTGTGTTTGGGGCCATCATTGTTTAAAAGAACGCGTTTATACGAAATAATATTGGTTGAACATAGCAACCTTTCGGCAATGATGACCGCTTTTCACTGCTGCATTTTTATTGTAATCAATATAATGCCTTTTCGCGCAATCAAACGTTATGACAATGGCGTCTTTCTAATTTATAAAACGAAATGTACGCAAGGCGGCGTCTTGAACTTTCCTCCCGCGGTGGGAGTAACCAGCGAAGTGAACAAGAGATGGTAGCGCCGGGGCTTGCATCGCGCTAGTGGATATCTCTGGTGCGCGCAACGCTATTGGTGATATTCGACCGTTTTTTAGCGAGCCGAGTCGGGCTGAGTCACTTGCGGTTCACGAGATAGAGATAACGTGGCCTAGAACGTGCGCGCATCACCACTGGTAGGTCGCGTATGTTGTCTCAAGCAAGAAAACAGGCGCGTTGGCGCCAACATACGATGGCTAATTCCATTTCCCGTGGACACGCATCTGAGGTATTGAAGCAGGCGACGGCTTGTACCATTTCTTTCTCTATGCTTGTACGCTGCAGACGACGGAAGCGAGAAGCGTTTTCAACGGAATAATCATACACTTTGAGCTAGCTGCTTTATCTTTATTGCGGAGGAAAAGTGCTTTGCTTTACCGATAACGCTACATTCAGGGCCTTCATTTAAGTATTTTAGGCAAAACGTCAATTTGGCGTCACGTGGCAAAAGCAAAATGCGGCCATCAGCGCCATTTTATTCACGTCGCGTCTACGTCACGCACCGAAGCGGAATAGCGGAATGTCCGGAATAGCGCCCTCGGCCAGTGCCTATACTACAGTGTACTAGACTACTTTCCAGTGGCACGACCGCGCTTCTCCACTGAAATCGACCGCTCTTAAAAGCTCGCCTGGGTGCGCCTCTGCAGCGTACGTGGTACACAAGAAAATAGAAAGCGTATTTGGTTGTGTATACAGCCGCTGTTTTAAAGTAATTCAGCGTGGGTTTGCCATTATTTTTTGGTTACTTTATGCGCGCAGAGGTGTTTGAGCTGGCCTTATGATTTCGAGTGTGTCTTATAAAGCACGGACACGCGCCGCAAGGCGCGGTCCCCGCCGCTCGTTGCACTGAATTGCTTCTAGTTCACTGTACCTATACAGTTTTTTCGTCGCCGCCATATTGTGAACGCAGTGGCGCCGCCTATGAGCAGCGCCACCATACTGGCTTGGGTGAAATCGGTGTTTTGCATGGCAGGTATACGCTCGGCGGTAGGTTCTGGCATTTGTTTTCGCGGTCGTGAGGTCTGTTTAGTATGGCGTGCGTCTTCTGCGAGTTAAATGGTTCTGTGAGACGTGCTGAAGTAGTGTAAGGCGTCATGGCCGGAGTTTCTGCTGGCGTTGAGGTGGACGGAACACACAGCGCGATGTGTGCGCGCATATTTGAGCCTACAATCAGCCTCGGAGATCAGTTGTGTATTTCTGAATGTTCCATTCACTAATGTGACCTTATCGCAGTATTATCGTCTATTTCAAAGCTGCGGTTTAGGAGCCATGAAACATACTGGACGATCGTAACAGCGTGGGTACCATTCTGCTATGATAGCAGTTGTGCTGTTTTACCTTGACAAGCGTTCAAACTGTTCGCTGCAGGTTACATTGCGTGACTACTTGGTTCGATGGATGAGGTTTCCGCCCCTTAATGAAATAGTTTTGGCAAGCAATAGCAGCATGCATTACAGTCTGAATTAGGCTTGTCCAGCAAAGAGATTGTTTACGAACTGCGCGAGCGTCCTAAGCAGTGATAGGTGCTGGATTACAGATATCTTTGTTCTATATACCACATGGTCCAAGCATACGGCCTCAGCGGTTATAGATTTATAAACGTTGTGCGGCGTGACTATGCGAGGTCGTACTACGGCGTTAGCCCATTTTATCTTGCTTTTTCAAAAAAAAAAAGAGGATCATAACCAATTTTTTTTTCGGTTGTGTTCGTTCCGTTCTCTACGACGCACTCACACGTATTACGAAAATTTTGTCCTCAAAAATGGCCGTCGCATTCTTTTTATGCGATCCCTCTAATATATTATGGCTGTATACAGGCGAAAGAGGCAATGCCGAAGCGCACAGCTTACTTGCGTAGACATAGTAATTTCAAGTATACTAGACTTGAAATGCCCGAGAACGATGCCGGTGGAGCACAAATATTTAATAGCGCCGGCCGCTTAGATGTTTCGTGGTAGGCTTAGGTTGGCCGTGCACGAGCATGCGCTCTTATGTTTTACTCCCTACGCCAAGCGATCAGACAGTGAGTCGATTTATCATTTAATGCTGGGAATACAGAGACACCGGTTTTCTTTGTTGAATTAAAACCGATATAAGCAAAATAGTTCACAAGACATACACACACCGCGACTGATAATGTGCGTACACCGTGGGTCACATTTGTGGGTCACATTTTTGCGCCCCCAATACATATTTCTTCCTACTGTGGTTACGGATGCACCGAAAGGCTTCCCTGACCACCATATATGAACGGATATGGCGTAAATTTCACAAAGTACGATCTAAAACATCTCGAAATCGTTCAGTAGCACGCGACAGCAATACTTTCAAGTAGCGCCGCGCCAGATCGCCCAAGCCAGAGAAGAGGAAAGGCTCGCCGCGCGCCCTATCCTCCTCGCCCGATGAAACGGCGCTGATTTGGCGCATGACGGTGACGCCCGCGATAGGTCACGTGACACAATCGTTGGTGCTTCAAAATCGGCGGACGTGTTGTGTCAGTGCCTCCTCTATAAAAGGCACTGGTTGCGTTTAACGGGCGGTAGCGGTATTGCAGTTGCTCTTACAGTGGACAAGCTTCGGATTCTCGCGCTGTGCCTTGGCTCCTCTGGATGCGTCGCTACATATGACCTGCGGTGGGCGAGCGTGCAAGCGACGAGTACGTGGAACCGTACGTGTGCGACAATTATATTCCACTTGTCCTCATTCACGTATAGTCTAAAAAAACCAGTAACAGCTGCGCAAAAAAAGAAACCCCGCTCCGTTAGTTATGCTTTGTGAGGCTTGAGCCAGAAAGGCATTGGTAATTTGTTCTTTTCTGTTTCTTTTAGCGACGTCACTTCGCGAAGGCCACCCCTATGTTCCTCGATGAGTTGCTACAGTGACTTGTTTCGAAGGATATTTGACGGGCCCAGCCAGTGAAGGCTTTCGCCGATGTTTATGAGTGGCCGAGAAGTAGTCGTCTTGTTGTTTAAACGTTAACCCATTTCTTTTTTGCTCATTTTGTCTTCTGCCGTGTGGGTTGCATGGGTCCGGTGCACAAGATATCGCGGTGAGTGTGCCGAAGATCGTAGTGCACTTTATTTAGTCTGCTGCACGTGAACAGTTTGTGTAGTCGCGTTCGTTTGTCAACACGCACGTGCTTGTCAAGCACCGCCGTCTCCTGTGTAGCCATGTCCCGTCACAAGCTGTGTTAATATGTTCGCATCAGTCACTCCGTGCACATTAGTGCACGCGGGTTGTTTTCGCCAGTTTTGCCCGGTAGTGGCAAGCAAGCAGATCTAAGCGTGACTACAACGCCTTTCTTACCCACTGTGGCTCATTTGTTGATTACTTCATACAACCATTGTGCTAAAAGCACTACAATCGACTTCCGTTCGACTTCTAGCTCTCACTGGGAAGTTCCGGCCAGAAACCATACATTGGCTATGGAAGGAAAACTTTAGTTCGAATGAGAAAGCACGCCGCTTCAGTTATTTCGACCCCAACCGCCGCCTCCTCATGCGTGCAGCCGTTATCGAGCTTGAAAATGTGAATTTAGCGGACGGTGCTGCTGATTTTTCTTTTAGTGGCTGGTGTTTCTTCTGTCCGTAAAGCCACTAGTTTCGTGTCGTCACGCCCACATACTCACCGGTTTGCTTTGTCCGCTTAGCATGACGTCGCCTGTAATAGCTGTTGTTCGTTCATTTTCCATTTTGAATACTTGAAGAAATCTCGCGGTTCCGCGATGGTCCAATTAACCGGAGTCGACTCGCCGGTTATGTTTGCCGGCATGTTGGACGTGCTGCGTTCTGTCAGCAACAGCAAAATAATGCCTTTGCTTTTCTCATGATGCCTGCAGTCAATTATTGCTCACATAATTTGATTCTTTTACAAAAAGATTGTTCCGTGTCTGCTTTTACAGTAAGTCTGTTTAGTTACTGTGCGCTTATGAGCGCCTCACTAGAATCCACATAAAGCCTCATCCTACTACCTTCAAGTTAAATTTTTTTAAGCAGTGTTGACAGTGCTATGCAATAAATGCTTGCTACTTTGACTTTTGCATCACCAGTTCGTCATAGTTCATGAATGAAAGGGCTGTGTGTACAGTCGCCCAAATCTTTAACTGGTGTGCGGGAGCGGCGACTTTTCCGTGCGTCAGCGCCGTTTGACGGGGCGAGGCTGGAAACAGTCTGAGGCTATAGCGCATGCGGACAAAGCGCGCTCAGCTGGGCCCATCGTCTACTAGGCTGTTTCCAGCCTCGCCGCGTCATACGGCGCTGACGCCCGGAAAAGTCGCCGCTCCCGCACACCAGTTAAAGATTTGGGCGACTGTACACTTTTAACCTGCCCGTCAGCGGGAAAATATGGTGTACATGGCAAGTTCTGCTTGTATCCGCATTTATAGCACTAATGCCTGGACAGACGATTTGTGTCAATTATAAACCACTCAATTGATGAAGGGCAACATTTTCGTGCGCAGTTTTTGATAGCGAGACTGCGATTTTCTCCATTTTGTTTGTCCTTTCCGTGTCATACGGATTTAGGGGAGTCCAACCCAAAGGAACAACAGTGGATGTATTAGACTCGGCAGAAAATCTGTAAATGCTTAGCTGTGTTGTAGCAGGACTGCGATAGCTGTCAAGCAAGACGTCAGACTTGACTCTTTGTCTGGATTGCCCCCACATAAAGCAAAAGAAGATATTTTTTTGGGTGGACTAGAAACTGGGGCGGGATAACAAAATAGGCACTGACTTAGAATTGATGTTTCGTTTGAGGCGAACATTTCGTCTGTTATTTTGAAGCCATTGCCTGTCCAATTGTCTTCCCGACTGTTCCATTCTCTCGTGCACTGCCATGCCAACCATGTACTCGTACAAACCTGCTCAACATTCCGTTCTTGTGGTCCAGGCGTGGCCTTTGTTGGTAATTTTATCTCACTTTCGAGGAATTTTGTTTTTAATGTGAATTTTATCCTTTGGGTTCATTTACGCCATTACCTTTGGCTCGTTTCTGACATTCTCAAGACAGCCCGACCGATCCTCAAATCCATGCACTCGAATGTGGTGACTCTCATTGTATCAGTGTGGGTCAGTTTAGTACTTTGTTACGATTTGACACATGGAAGTGCATTTCAGCAGAGGATGCCATGAAGAGTGCATGCAGTGTGTTGCACTTTGGCAAGAGTTAATATGGGGACTTAAGCCAATTCGCAAATGGCAGCGTGTGAGTGCATGACGCTAGTCTAGTTTATTAACAAACACCGAATATTGAAAAAGTGATGCAAGAACCACCCGTGTACTTAGATTTAGGGGCACGTTAAAGAATCCCAGGTGGTGAGAATTAATTCAGAGTACCCCACTACAGCATACCAGATGATCGGATCATAGGTTTAGCATGTAAAACTCGAGAATATAGATGCTTCACTTATCAGTCGTTAAATCTATAGCAACTGCAGCCGAGCTAGTTTCCATAACTTTTGCGGCAATGACACAAGTTTAGTCCTGCATTGATCACTTTCTCGCTTATAAAAGCTGTTCTTTGCAGGAATAATGCTTCGGACATCTCGGTGCACTTAAGTGTAAACATAAATTTTCGCCTCCAGTATTTTTTTAAAAACATTGTTTCTTTGGTTACTCTTCGCATACCTGCCGACCTTCCCAAATTTGCCCATAAGCTTTATCTTTCGGGCTTGTGCGATTTTGTGAATTTTTAGTAATATTTTTCTACAATGAAATTTGGGCAAACCACACTCTTGCAAGTCTTCCAATTGCGAAATACAAGAGATGCATCTACTTGAAGTACGTACATTAGGACAACTTCCTGAAACAGGTGAATTTGACAACAAAGTCGCTGTGATCAAAGCACCGGTGTACTGTTTGTCAACCTCTGCCGTTTCAAATTTGCTGCTACTTGGGTGCTGAGCGAAAGGTCTCGGGTGCTGCACCTAGATCATCTTTCATAAGTGTGTATGTATCCCACAGTACGTGTGTATACTTGGAGGAAAGAAATGAATCCGGTATTGCCACCCTCTTTCTGGTGCAGTGTCCACAGTATTCTCCGCGTTTCGGTGGGGGCGAAATGCGAAAACACCCGTGTACTTAGATTTAGGTGCATGTTAAAGAACCCCAGGTAGTCGAAATTTCCGGAGTCCTCCACTACGGCGTGCCTCATTTTCAGAAAGTGGTTTTGGCACGTAAAACCCCATATTATTTCCACAGTATTCTTACAAACTTTAAAGTTCAATTTGAAAGGTATTGTCAGTACCTGTATCCCTGTTGCCTTAGAGAAATGGTGTATAATAGTGGTGAACATGAATTGCTTGGTTTTGCCTTTCTTTGAATTGCACTGCTGTTTTATGGTTTCAAAGTAATTTGCATGTTCGGCAACATAACATGTGTCATCGAGTGCTCTGCCCTTGTTACACCCTAACGAAGATGTAAATGGCAGATTTTTCGCATTTGTGTTCTGAGTCGCACTGTGCAAACTTAGTTTGGGACAGACCTTTTTCACAATTGTAAAGCTAGCTTTCCTGCACGACGGTTTCCCGAACTCGTCATAGTGTATTCGTTCAGCAAACAGCAAGTGCAGTTTGCTTGTCTGATGGCATAGAAACTGTAGATGTGGCTCTCATGATAAAATCGTGTGCTTGCCATGCGACTAGTTTGAGACTCCAACCTGTGTTGGAGTCCCAAATTTTTGCTTTGGCATCAATGACTAAAATAACTTGCATTCACCTTGCATGAATCGACGCATTTTGTGCAGCTTCTTAGCCGGTAACTTATAATTTCTTTGTTTTACCCGCTTCAGCATCCAGGTCTGCGAGGAGTTTATACGGGTGCAGTGTTACAGAGCAGCCAGCAACCCAGTCTATGTGTAGGAACCCTGAAGCAGTTGCGTGTCCAGGGCGCATACTCTCGGATGATCGCTTTCGGCATTATCTCTGTCGGTGCGTGCTTTTTTGCTGCTTGAGCAAGCCTGGATGGGCTGACTGGCTGCTTGAACACTACGTCACAGGAAGGTGATGGCATCGCCGAAAGTGATCATCCAAGAATACGTCTTCCACGTCATCGGTGCCAACACGCTGGCAGTGTTGATGAATCAAATCTAACTGCTAGTAAACGCCCTTTTAAAAGAACTTGCTTATGCAGCTTCGCCGTCTCTTGATGTATGCTAACCTGCAACTGATACATGTGTGAAGGATTTTTTTTTCTGTAATCTATATTAGCCTGCATGTCAAGTGTAACTTCTAAGTATCTCTTGAATCTTGCTATAACAGTTTTGGCCCTGCCAAGATAGTAACTGGTTACTCCAGCATTATTTTTTTTTCATTTTCACCTTCTGTATGGTGAAGCTACTCGCACTTTTTGTTGCAGAGAACGCACTGGAAGCTAGCTCGGCGTCCACGGCCAGGTACGTTGCTGCCGTGCAGGGCATGCTGAGCTGTTCTACGTTGTCGGATTGTGTGCAATTTTCGCATGTGCTTGACCAATACGACTTCCACAACTTTGACCTTCATAAAACCAACTGGTCTTCACAGCAAAGCTTACTGGTGGCCTATGTGCAGAACTCTCGTAATTTTAAGAATCTTGTAGCGGCACAGATATGGGTATGTTGCAAGCGCTGTTGCAAGGACAGATGGGACCCATCTGTCCCTGCTCCCAGTGGCGCAACTTGTTCCAACACGAGCGACGTGGGCATGGGGAACGGTGCGAAAGAGACGGACAGCGCGGGAGGTGTTTGTGCTGCCAGCAACATTTCAAACAAGGCTGGGCAATTCAATCTCTCCGACTTCGTGGCATCGAACGGCCGCAATAATGCCTGCGATATAATGGGCAAAGCCACGAGAAGTGCGGTGGGAGTCGTGCACTCAGTCTGACCCATGATGCATCTGCGACAGACATCTCATCTTTGCCCAATATGTCGGAGACATCATTGCGGCGATTTGATGCCACAAAGGCAGAGAGATCAAATGGTGCAGCCGTGCGTGACATGGGGCACATAGAGGGGCACCTGCAGCATATGGTGCACCCTGCGCAACTTGTTCCAACACGAGCGACGTGGGCATGGGGAACGGTGCGAAAGAGACGGACAGCGCGGGAGGTGTTTGTGCTGCCAGCAACATTTCAAACAAGGCTGGGCAATTCAATCTCTATGCCTTCGTGGCATCGGACGGCCGGAATAATGCCTGCGATATAATGCCCAAAGCCACGAGAAGTGCTGTGGGAGTCTTGCACTCAGTCTGACCCGCCTGCTCCTAGTGCGTTGCCTGTCGATGTCCTGACTGGCAAAGGTAGCATTGCTTTCCAGCATCTTGCTAGCCATATCGCTAAAAGTGACAAAGGAGTTTCGGACCTAACAGGAACGGCAAGCGGAGTGCCATTGTCGATGTCAAAGAGCTGGAATGCTGCTTCAAAGGTGAACATGACTGCTGCGACCGAGATGTTCAACTCTTTGACTGACTCGGCTATTAACCTTTCCAACGTGACAGCACAGCTGGAGATACCCTCTTAATACGACAGCTCGCTGTCACTTTTGGCTGACGTGTTCTCTCCAGAAAGGGTTGCCAAGGAAAATGCAGATGCACGGCACGTCAGTAGAAGTGCATCTAAATGTCTGATCAAAGCCCAGCGGCAACCAAGAGGCAGTCATTCGCATCTTTTGACGGATCGAGGACAGCACTCGACAGATAATGGCGACGAGGCAAATCTTGACAAGATTTCGGTGCCATATGGAGATGCTCAACGAGACCAAGCTGTTTCCAGTGTTTCGTCTTTCAAGAAACGTTTGCCTGTGACAGTCACGAGCGCTGACGTCTCCGAAGTGAACCTCGGGTCATTACCCAAGCTCCTGCCTGCAGAGTCATTTGCATTGACAATGGCACTACTGCGGACGAAGGCAACAGAGACGTACCTCTTGTACCAGAAGATCCTCGTCCCTCGGTGTCCCACCGTCTCTTGGTAAAGGCGTCTGCTGCGATAGCGGACCAATTGGACAACAGTCGCAGAGACCAAAGTGCCGCCCTTCCGAGGTCTAGGAGAAAACCAGAGTTTACTGAAATCGGGCCGCCGCCTCCCTAAAATGGCACAGAAAGCGATTGTGTTGATCGTGTTGCTAACAGCTGCAGACAAGACTTGGCAAAACATGCGAACTCTCATTCTCGAGCACGCAATGTTCGGACATGTCCCGCTGTCAGACTTTTCCTAACTGTGTTGATGCTTCCTGTCATAAGGCTCATGATACATCGTCGGCTTCATTCACTGTGTTCCAGTGTTCTACCGGAGGCCGCTCCAGTCGCGTAGAGATGCTGACGGGCATCCCAGAGCCATTCCTCGTTGCAAGCTGTCCACAGAAGAGGTTGCACGATTGGTCGCAATCCTCCAGGAGAAATGATATCGCTGTCTAGCCGGCGATCCATGTGAAAGTTGGTGCTAGCGCTGGTACTCCTCAGAGCTAGTACTGGTACTCTTTCGACAAAAAGCGGACCGAGCCGTTGTCGCCTTTTTCAATGTCGCCAGACAAGTGCAGGTCAACGGCAAACGAAAGGCGCCACAGGCGGGTGTGAAAGACGGCGGCTCAAAGCGCCACCTCTGCTCACCCACACCGACCGGCAAAAAATGACAGGAAGTGTTACAGGAAGGGTGGACTGTGGCCAAGGTGGTGCGAAAGGCAGCCGCTGGTGACGCAAGTGCTTGCAAGATGGCGCAGCACAAAACTGAATCGACGGCAAGTACGGAGATGGCCATCTTGCGGCCTGTCTTTTCGTACAGACCAAAGCTACGAAGCGTACCTCCATCTCCTGTGGCCAGCTCGAGTCCCAAAGACATCCCGAATCCTCTGGCTCGCTTGAAGTGACCCGAAAGCTTAGTGTTGCCAGAGGACATACTGTTGTCACGTGGCCTAAGTTCCTCGGTTACCTTGAGTCCCGTGCAAGCAAGGCACTCTCTGAAATTGGACGACGTAACCGATAATAGAATTTTCCACATTCCTTCACTAGTTCTTTTGAAGGACTCCTTTAGTCCCAAGTGGGACAAATTGCTATGAAATCCGTTGTCATGCTGGCGATGATGTTTCAGCCGGAAATTGAGAAAATGGAAATTTTGCCTTTACTTCCTCCAAGCAGGAGTTTGCAAACAGCAATTTGTCAGTTTGAATGCAGTACGGATAAAATATGCATGCCTGCCAACTTTTCCAATTTTATATAAAACGTCCGATTTCTAGTGGTCCCTTGAGATTGTCATAATGACGCCAATAATTTTGCTATTTCTATAGGCATCCTGCAAGGACAAAAGTGATCTCCGCAAAATGCAAATATGCTCACTGAGCCATTTTCTGAGGCCGACTTTTCGGGCCCGCTCAGTTATTCAGGTTTAGTGGCAACAGTGTCGCTTTTGAAATGGCAGGTGAAATATTTGGCTGCTGTTAATCAGTATTTCATGAATAAATATCCTGAGCATTTGTTTTTCTGTGATTCGGATGACGTCTGCTATGAATATAGACCAGCGCTGGTTTTGACACCCCTGTGGAGCAGTCGCCTCATTATTTTGAATAGTGAATTATTTTGAAGTTTGCAATTTTCAGGAACTTCGCTGAAAAAATTGAGGGTATGAATAAGATGCTATCTACAGTTCTAAGAACCCAAGTTGGGCATATTATAGCAAAAAACCTCATCGGAATAAATGGAGTAGTCAAACAAAAGGATTTCTTCGTTCCCATGTATTTAATTAGCAGTTCCCAAGCTAAAGCTTTAGTTTAAAGCATCACCAAAGCGCCTTCAAAGCTGCATCATTCTGCCAAACTGGATCGTGGCGCTAGTTCGTGCATAATTAGTTTTTCCCATGACGTTAGACAACGACAACGGATCTCTAATTGGCACTGCGTGTGTCCATTCTTTTGTCCTTGTCTTGTGTGTTGGGCAAAACATTCATTACTCAAGTGGAAACCTCTTTTGTTGCTACTATAACTGTAGTCGAACTTTCTCGTCTCCACGCGCTGTTTCTTTTGGCAGGACAGAGTGGCAGCTGCACTTTTGGCACCTGGAAGCAGGCAGAGCAGCCTTCACTTACATCAAAGGCAGTCTCAACCTGGTGATGAAACTTGGTGACAATGTCACACTACCCGACACTGAGGACAAGCTGGGGCTAGCTCGAGCAGCATGTGGAGGAGAGGTTAGTCGGCGTGTCAAGCGCATCACAAGTCTGCGCTATGAAGTCACATGTAGTTAGATCCTGACATCCTGTTGTCTGAAACCTTGTTCTCCTGTTAAACACTTCATGTGTCAACACCAGTGATGAACATTGGAGAAATCCAAGCTTCAATAATATGCTGGAGATGTTGGCCTGGCTGAGTCTAACATTTGTGACCTGCATGCACGTTCATCTGTAGAAAACATGGGTGCTAATTATCGTCAGTGAAAGCAACCAGTACAAAGCTTCGATTACATCGATTCCCACAGTGCGCGCGATCTGCATAACTTGTTTGTTACGTGTTGTTGTTGTTGTTCTCGTCACAGTAAGGTCTTTGATTAATCGGTGTTCACAATATCACGGCTCCACTACACAATGGTACCAATTTTCTTAAAAATTATGAACAAACTCGTTACAACTGGCTGATTTTTCAGATAGCCCCATGATTTGGATGCATTTGCATCAGTGCCACTTAGCCCATTGAGCCAGTGCACGGATGCCTGAAATTTTGGTTGCTGTCTTCTGTTCTAGCTGGTGCATCTTGTCTTGTACCCTGGTCATTGCTGCACAGGGTACGGTCAATGCAAAGTTTGGCGAGCCGAGACGGCTGGTGGCTTCGTGTGTACTATGTTCTCGCTGCTTAGCGTTGGAGACAGTGTAACCAAGTTGAAGCTAGAGGTCGCGCAGTGTTTGCTTGCCAGTGCTTCTGCTCATCATGAGTGTTGTGAAATCAAGTGTCCATGGTCATGTGACCTTTTCATGTTTCCCTGTGCCAAGTGCAACTGCAATTTATATGGCCGATAACACTACGAACCTTTCTTCATGTAGTCCCTCAATACTTTGCTATTGGTATCACTGCTGCACCTTTCAGACATAAATGCGACATTTTTAAAGCTAACCCCTCTTTTCAGAGCTATCTCGACGATGCAGTTGTGGTGATCTGATACTCCGCTGTTAACTCTATTCGTCTGAAAAATACGTATAGAGTGACGTTTTCTGTGTGCATGTGTTCTTCCAGACAAATTAGATTCCTAGCGAGTCTGAAGAAACGGATGCATACTGAATGAAGTTCGAAATAAAGCATGACCAACCAATGCGTATTCTACCATAGCCAAACTGAAATTACGAGATCCGAGACAATATCGGTTACAACAAAGAATTAGTTTGCTCACTGGTCCAAATATGTATTTAGTGACAAATATGTCGATCTGCAAGAGCAATTTGCAACAACCCATTGTAGACATCCCTGCGTGTTTTTGTCAGCATCTTGGCTATACTGCAGCCATTGTGCCCATCCCCTTTAATTGCACCAATCTAGTGTTTGCGTATTAACTGTAAGGCGCATGTGTAATTTTGCATTTCGTGTACCACAAGCCGCTGACGGACTGTGACAGACGACGGGAAATATTTTTGTTCCTTCAAAGCATCATGCTTGTATTTCTTTCGCAGACATGATGACGAACACAGGACGTCGCAAAATATTTTGGGACCTGGCATTGTCGATATCATGCAGCAAAGCTTGGTACTATCGGCCACAATCAAACGAACGTTTTCAAAACTACTTATGTTCTAGGCCAATATTGTGGATCAGTCACTTCTGGGGATATCTCTTTCAGCAATGCTGTTTGGCTAAGCCAGCAGGCAGAATGCCCGTCGCTCTAGTGGCTCTTTGTGTGGGGTGCGACATTAAGCAAACGTGAAATCTTTTCTGAAGGGGATTGAGAATGTAGTCCCAGGTTTGCATAGAAGCACCCCTATGTTTTGCTCATCCGTAAAATGTTGGAAATGACAACTTGATTGCATGAGTTGTGTCCCTGTTTGAAGGTCCACCACGACTGTCCTGGCTTATGGCAATTTTTCTTCCCTTTCAGCGCCGAAAGCTCAGTTCAACGAGTACATGTTGAATCACCGCCTTCAAGAAATGCACAAGACGGATGAGCTACTGAAGCAGTACTCCACCACAGACTACTTGGGGAAGCTTCGTAAGTGTTGTAAAAGTCTAGCAATTTGCAGTTCTTGAATATTGCTTGATTTTTTTTATAAAGCCCCTGACTGCGTTTGTTTCATCGCTGAGAAAAGAAATGTCTTCTGCCAGAGAACAGGGCTGTGGTGTGCTTAACCCAAAAGGGGGGGGGGATTGAAGCTGGCAGTTAAATGTATGGAGCATGCTCAGACGTGTGGCTGGGGCGGCAAGGGAGGCTGCGCTTCAAGCCCCTCGGTCACTTCATATCGAATTCCTCAACCCATACTGCATGTTGAGTTGCAACTGTGGCGGCTTCTAACGAACGTGGCGAAAATGGCGTGATGCTCGGGCATGTACAAGCTAATTGCTTGTTTACAGAGGGCCACCTGTTAAGACGAAGTAAAGGACGTCGGTGCTCGTTTCGTGAGGTGTTTGTTTGAGAGGCAGGAAATGGATAGTTCATTGGAAGGGGCCGAGATCCGCAGGTGGAAAGAACAAGATTGCGTGCCCTCAAAGCCTTTCCTTTCACCTTCATTTGAATAGATGGCCGTCTCACTGAACCGACAAGTGCTACCTTATTTCCCGTAACTGCAGTTGAACTGCGCATTGTGTTGGTCGTGAGGAAAGGTTGGCAAGAAGGCGAGCATGGGTGTGCTCTTTCCATGCCTTCTGCCCGGTTGCTTCGGCACAGGTCACATTATGCAATATTGAACCGGCGCGGTAAGCTACAAGGAATTGGTAGCTTATGGTAGCAATGGTACCCCCCACCCCCCAATTTTCTAACAGTCTGATGCAGCACCTTCTTGTCAGGTAAAAGCACCTTTAATAAAGCGCATAACTAACATCAAGAAACATCTTATTCGTTCGACATGTGTATAGATTCCTCGTTTGTGATGAGGGATTGAATAATGAACGAGGTCCCTAAACATTTTTCGTTTTTCACATTCGTCGGCAACCTGTTGTACTAATGCTACCTCATCCTGTTTCTCAATGCCGCCTACACCAGTTTAAATCAATTTTGTCGCATGCGATTCCCCATATCTTTGCTAGGCGATGCTTATTCATGGTCAGTGTCCCAGAGGAGTCTCTGCAGACCGCTGTGATGCTTGGTGACAGTTGGTCTGTAGACCACGATGTGAGAAATAATCTGTGGGCATATGTATCTTTGTAGGAAAAATACTAGAGTGGACTGTGGCACTGGGATCATATGTGGATTTGTTTAATCGTCGATCTTGAAGCTTCAGCCATTCTGGTGACGTTATTTGTATTATGCTTTTGTCTTAATTCCATAAGTACTTGTTCTTTTCTGAACTCTACAACAGTTATATTCCTGGCACACGTATGCAATTTCATTGTCACCTGTGTTATGCAGTTTTTGAAACCAAGATGGAGTTTAGGAGATTCCTTGCATTGCTCGTCGTTCCAATGTTCTCAAAACCACCACAGAAGTTCAGAAGTTCAGAAGTTCGTTATATGTAGACTCTCCCTTCAAAACACCTGAAAATTAAGACATTGTAGCCGACTTCGGCAGTTATTCTTTGACACCACGCTCGTTCGAAAATGGGTTTTATGTTCCTGGCACATTTTGCACATCTAACAAGTTCCCGCAAAAAAATGTAACCTAAAAAACAAAATACAGCGTCTTGGCTCCTTCTAAATGGTGGCGTGCAGGTTTTAATTGCACGTCGTTTTGAAACTACGAGACCATCGGCCGCCACTTTTTCCTTCAAGTGCTTGTGATAGATTTTGCTATCGGCGGGGCATGAGTAGTTTCTGCGTATACTAGCGAAGTGTTCTAGTTGTCTGGAAGCCAAAACAACTGCGACATGCTGGCATGTTGCAACGGTCTTGCTATTATGACTGCAGCATTGGACGCGTGAAGGACTGTGAAGTTGCGTTCTTTTGTCACTTCGGGCAAAAAAGAAAGTGCGGCGTATGAAAGATCGAACGCAGTTGCGAACTGTTATTGGCAACTACCTAAAGGAAGCATCGACGAACCCTAACTGCCGACTTTGCGTGGCAGCAGCACAATTACGCCGACTCGGGCCACGTGAATATCGATAGCAACGCTTGAACTGCCGTTGGTTCGTATTGGTCAAAATTGTCCAAATAGCACGCATAACGTAGTGTTCACGGTGTCGCACGGTGAACTGCACTGCCATGGGTGGTGCGCTGCCGTGGGCAGAGTTCGGTTGTGCTCCTGTGCTTCAGAACTTTGCGTGCGATCTGCTTATACAATTACCAGGTTTTAAGTGTTCCTGAAAACCTGGTACTAATGGGCGACTTTAATGCCAAGGTAGGCAAGAAGCAGGCTGGAGACAAGGCAGTGGGGGAATATGGCGTAGACACTAGGAATATCACGGGGGAGTTATTAGTAGAGTTTGCGGAACAGAATAATATGAGGATAATGAATACCTTCTTCCGCAAGCGGGATAGCCGAAAGTGGACGTGGAGGAGCCCGAACGGCGAGACTAGAAATGAAATAGACCTCATACTCTGCGCTAACCCTGGCATCATACAAGATGTGGACGTGCTCGGCAAGGTGCGCTGCAGTGACCACAGGGTGGTAAGAACTCGAATTAGCCTAGACCTGAGAAGGGAACGGAAGAAACTGGTACATAAGAAGCCGATCAATGAGTTTGCGGTAAGAGGGAAAATAGAGGAATTCCAGATCAACCTATAGAACAGGTTATTCGGCTTTAACTCAGGAAGAGGACCTTAGTGTTGAAGCAATGAACGACAATATTGTGGGCATCATTAAAGAGTGTGCAATGGAAGTCGGTGGTAACTCCGTTAGGCAGGGTACCAGTAAACTATCGCAGGAGATGAAAGATCTGATCAAGAAACGCCAATGTATGAAAGCATCTAACCCTAGAGCTAGAGTATAACTGGCAGAACTTTCGAAGTTAATCAACAAGCATAAGACAGCTGACATAAGGAAGTATAATATGGATAGAATTGAACATGCTCTCAGGAACGGAGGAAGCCTAAAAACAGTAAAGAAACTAGGAATTGGGCAAGAATCAGATGTATGCGTTAAGAGACAACGCCGGCAATATCATAACTAATATGGATGAGATAGTTCAAGTGGCTGAGGAGTTCTATAGAGATTTATACAGTACCAGTGGCATCCACGACGATAATGGAAGAGAAAATAGTCTAGAGGAATTCGAAATCCCTCAGGTAACGCCGGAAAGCCTTGGTAGATATGCAAAGGGGGAAGGCAGCTGGGAAGGCTCAGGTAACGGCAGATTTGTTGAAGGATGGTGGGCAGATTGTTCTAGAGAAACTGGCCACCCTGTATACGCAATGCCTCGTAACGTCGAGCATACCGGAATCTTGGAAAAACGGTAACATAATCCTAATCCATAAGAAAGGGCACGTTAAAGACTTGAAAAATTATAGACCGATCAGCTTACTGTCCGTTGCCTACAAACTATTTACTAAGGTAATCGCAAATAGAACCGGGAACACCTTAGACTTCTGTCAAGCAAAGGAACAGGCAGGATTCTGTAAAGGCTATTATTCAACAATGGATCATATTCACACTATCAATCAGGTGATAGAGAAATGTGCGGAACATAAACAACCCTTATATAGAGCTTTCATTGATTACGAGAAAGCATTTGATTCTGTCGAAACCTCAGCAGTCATGGAGGCATTACGGAATCGGGGTGTAGCCGAGCCGTATGTAAAAATACTGAAAGATATCTATAGCGGCTCCACGGCCACCGTAGTCCTCCATAAAGAAAGCAACAAAATCATAATAAAGAAAGACGTCAGGCAGGGAGATACGATCTCTCCAATGCTATTCACAGCGTGTTTACAGGAGGTATTCAGAGACCTGGATTGGGAAGAAATGGGGATAGAAGTTAATGGAGAATACCTTAGTAACTTGCGATTCGCTGATGATATTGCCTTGCTTAGTAACTCAGGGGACCAACTGCAATGCATGCTCACTGACCTGGAGAGCCAAAGCAGAAGAGTGGGTCTAAAAATAATCTGCAGAAAACTAAAGTAATGTTTAACAGTCTCGGAAGAGAACAGCAATTTACAGTAGGCAGCGAGGCACTGGAAGTCGTAAGGGAATACATCTACTTAGGGTAGGTAGTGACTGCGGATCCGGATCATGAAACGGAAATAATCGGAATAATAAGAATGGGCTGGGGTGCGTTTGGCAGGCATTCTCAGATCATGAACAGCAGGTTGCCATTATCCCTCAAGAGAAAAGTGTATAATAGCTGTGTCTTACCAGTACTCACCTACGGGGCAGAAACCTGGAGGCTTACGAAAGGGGTTCTACTTCCATTGAGGATGACGCAACGAGCTATGGAAAGAGGAATGATAGGTGTAACGTTAAGGGATAAGAAGAAAGCAGATTGGGTGAGGGAACAAACGGGTGTTATTGACATCTTAGTTGAAATCAAGAAAAAGAAATGGGCATGGGCAGGACATGTAGTGAGGAGGGAAGATAACCGATGGTCATTAAGGTTTACGGACTGGATTCCAAGGGAAGGGAAGCGTAGCAGGGGATGGCAGAAAGTTAGGTGAGCGGATGAGATTAAGAAGTTTGCAAGGACGGCATGGCCACAATTAGTACATGACCGGGGTTGTTGGAGAAATATGGGAGAGGCCTTTGCCCTGCAGTGGGCGTAACCAGGCTGATGATGATGGAGTGTTCCTTGCAGCAGTAGGGCATTTTTGCGAATGTTCATTATATCTGGATGCAGTTTAAATTGGCAGGGATGGAAAATTATAAATGCCGTGAAATGTGGTTCTTACAACCCATAGATTGTTACACCTGGGATTGTTTGAAATGGGTTTGACTTTACTGACACCAGAATTTTCTAGTGATCCTCGCGGAAAATTGTTCAAATGTGAACATGACAGGTTGCCACACTCTGCTTGCTGTTTCGTGTTCACAGCTGCTGGTAGATGTAGGAAGCTTCTTCGCACGCTACTGGCCTCTCATGCGGGATGTCTGCATTATCGTCAAGTGCCACCACCGTGCCTTTGAGTACCCCATGTGAGTAGTTGCTGCGGCTCTGCTGTATGAAGCAGTCATTTAGAGGTCGTTCGCACTTTCCATCGCAGGTGATGCGCATTTCCAGCTTTTGTCCATCGCGCATTTTGGCCTTTGCGAGCTGGTAACCCACAGAAACTACCTGTTGTGAAGATGGAAACACCTTCCTATCCCTAGAAGAAAACTAAAAAGCAAAACTTCCTAGGTAATAGAAGATTGCCAATAAGCACTGTCAGCATTGGGGGCTCCATCCCATCGCTCGTAACCCATTGTAAAGATTGGAGTCCGGCATGAATTCGAAGGTAGCTGGCCCATGCCGTCGTCCAAGTTATCCACGCTGAGGACGTTGATGAAGGGAAGGACTGCTTCTCATCGAGAACGAGGAATATGGGTTTATTTACAGTATTTACATGCAGTTCATCAGTCTAGCATGACTGCGAGAGAAAGTGCGTCAGTCTAACACGACTGCTTGAGAGAGTCTCAGTCGAGCATGACTGCTTAAGAAAAAGTGTCGAGCATCCGCACAACAGCGGTTTATAAACACTCGGTCCCCCCTCGATTCCAAGGGGACGCAAACGTTCGTCCAGTCATTGTAAACACACCGCCACTCTCCGGGATGGCTTACGCACACGTACAGATTCACGGTCCGGTCCGGAACCGACGTCACACCGACTTCGTAGAACTCGGAGCTGACCCTCGCAGCGCGCCGGGGTAGCCATTGTCCTGCGTCTTGGTCGGTGCGTGGGAAGGGGTCCCCGACGACGTTCCCGCGGCAACTTCCCCGCTCGCGGTCGACCCGGTTGGCGGTGTCGTGTCACGGCACAAAGCCTGTTTCGTCGAACTCATTGAGTCACAATGGCAACGAGGCTAGAGCGTAACGGTGGCGTTCCATGAAAGTTGACGCCGCCGTCATCGCAACTGGCTGGCAACACTTGCACCTCTGCTGGGCCGTTCTTAACAGCACATTATGACCAACTATTAAACTGAAAACTTCATGGGTGTTTAGGTTAACTTCGCTGTTTCTTCAGTTTTAGAGGGATAAAAAGCTTGGGTCTTTACGACTGAAACTCTAAATTATGGGGTTTTACGTGCCAAAACTACTTTCTGATTATGAGGCACGCCGTAGTGGTCTCCGGAAATTTTGACTACCTGGGGTTCTTTAACGTGCACGTAAATCTAATTAAGCACCACGAGTGTTTTCGCATTTCGCACCCATCGAAATGCGGCCGCCGTGGATGGGATTCGATCCCGCGACCTCGTGCTCAGCAGCCCAACACAATAGCCACTGAGCAACCACGGCGGGTAACTGAAATTTCATAAGTAAAAGTTTTCCAAACCTCCATATACAGAGTTATCAGTGCTGGCATATTAATTCAATGTTTCCTTTAATAGGATCAGAATATACTATAGTAGTACATACCGACTCCTAGGTGCCAAAGTTACTGATTCATTCTTGTTACGTAATATAAGTAGCCTCTTTGGCATGTGCAGCACCATGTTTCTTGCACAAAATTTATAAGCAGAGGCCTCTTAAAAAAACTGAATATAGAATCGAATATCGGCGAATGATATTTTTTTCGTGATTGGATATGAAATTGTTCATTCGCACACTCCTAACGAAATAAATACTTTTGTTAAAGTGTGCTGCGTGTTGTAATCTGTCAAGTGCAACTGACTATAACTAATCACCGTGGTATGACACACTAGACAAGGACATTGTGCTGTTGTCCTTGTCTGGTTTTTCCTATCGTGGTTATTAGTTGCAGCTCATCGGTACCGGCTAACACCAGCTAGCCCAATTTCTCGCTGTACTCGATGCTTTATTTCACTGAGTATTCTGGTGCTCATAATGAAACTCTGGCTTCCCGAAGCACAGGTGCCGCTGCAAACTCATTGGAACGCTATGTGCATATACTTGTCCATAGAGCTGACAGCATGAGCTACGCAGTTGTTTCACGAGTCCCATGGACTGTATACAGACAGCACTTGCGGCAGCACACCAGCGCCGCCTGGCGGCGATCTTGTATTAATGACGTGGTTCGTCTCGCACACAAGTCTTCAGCGGCTTTATTTTAGCTGATTGTGTTCCCGATGTATGCCTGCTAAGAGTTTGTATAAATCTGCTAATTCCCTTTTCTCCCCACCACCCCCCTCTTCTTAAATTATTATTATTGCAGGCTGTCATTCCAGATTATCGCCCCTCGCCGACTAATCTGGTTCCACCTTGAGCTCCCAATCGACGTAGAAGTGTACCCAACCGCTGTGATCATGCCGTCAGTGCGTCCGTATCCAGACGAGTATGACATAAATGCGTGAGTGTTGCCAACTTTTCTTAATCTTTTCCTGGTTCAAACTGTATAACTGAACCAAAAAGTTTCGTTTGTGCATCTGAATAATGAAAGACAACCAAGAATGAAGAAGCAATTCCGCTGCATTTTTGGCAGCGTATAGAAAGCTTTACTCATGCTTTGTCAACTCAGGTTGTTGACAAAGCAGCATGTTGGAGACAGCATGTGGTGTTTCGTGGTCTTGCAATTCAGTTAAAATGGTGGTAACGCGACTGCCAATTGGCCAGAACGTTGATGGAAATCAAATGACCATGATTTATCGTGATAGAATCCGGCACGCTGTTCGCGATTTAAGTAGGAGTTATAATTTTAAATTGGCGAAGAAAGTCTCAAACCAGTAAGTGGCGAGACATGGCAGTGAAATCTTAGTACTTCTGATGTATCCTATGAGATTACTGCACTTAAGTCGACTGTTATTCAGGGTGTCTACCAACTGGGAAAAACGGGGATTCTCAGATTTTGAGTAGTCTGGAAAAACTCGGAGAACTTGTGCTTCTATCAGAAAATTAGCTGTAATTTTATTGAAAGTGAACGAAAGTCGAGGTAATGCTGGCTCGAGTTAGAGAGGAATCGTAACGAATGGTATTTGATGCCGCGTCATCGGCTAGAGGAGTTGCTAGAGTACAGTAAACGAGCGACTTTCGGACGCCAGATAATTCGGACGGCTTCGCGGCCCCACTACGTACCCCATAGGGTCATTGTATAAGAACATCTGAAATTTCGGATGCAAGAACCCTTCGACGTCAGATTATCCAGGCTTCTTGCCGTTACAGCAGGTGCGAAACTAAACTAAAAAAAGCCACAACCGCCGCCATTTCGATAACCTCGCCGCCTCGAACCGGCACACTCGCATGTAGATCCGCTGGCAGCCGTAGCCACCATGCACCGCGGCCATGCTAGGCCTACCTGTCTCGAGGTTCGGTAGTGAGCTTCTTGCGGTTCTATGCCATGTTTTTCATTGAAAAAATTCGCCACTGTCGGCAATAGCACCGAGTCCGTCTTTGCGGTCATCGCGATTGGCTTCGAAGCTCGGAAAGCACGGCACGTTGCATAATGCCGGTTCCTGAAAGTCAGCTTCGCATCAATATAGAAATGTTACGCAACGCAGTAAGTATTCGGAACGCAGTAAGGGAACGCAGTATGGTATTCCTTGATTATACACGCGTGCACTCGCCATCCGCTGCTGCAGTACGAGCAGCGACATGCCTAATAAGTGTACTGGCAGGCCTTCAGAGCTTTTTCGGGCTAGCCTGTGGCGCTTTGAGCCTTTAGGGGCATGTAAAACAGATGCATTCATTTTTTGGAAGTTTTCGTGGTCCCTAGGGAGTCCGAAATTGTACAGTCGGTGTAGAACTGTCCAAGAGGATGCTTCAAATAGTCCGTGTGTCGAACGCACAGCCGAAGGAGAACGATAAGACAAAGGACCTATGCTTTGCGAAATGAACAGGAAAGGAAGCATGCCGCCGCTTTTTTGAAGGAGCTTGCACTCTAAAAGCAAAGTGTTGGCGGACGCCGAAATGGAGGTGCCCCTCCTCCTAGCAAAAAGTTCTTTTAAACGGTGAAACGCAACACTGAGGCGTTGTGCGCTGGCTGAGAGCATGTCAGGACAGTTGAGGTTGACTTACTAGCTGTTGCAAGAGAATCTCGCTTGCTATAAAGTTCGGGCCTCATACCTGCTATCATTGACAGAAATAGCTCATATTCCAAAACATTCTGTATGAATCTTTTTATTCGCATTTGAGAATGTTCGACTCGATTTGCAATGGGTTTTACTATTTCTTTTGAAGATATTTTATTCGCTGTGCATTTTGCTAACCCTTCCCTTCTATTTCCTTTTTGAATAAAATACACTGCCCCTAACTATTCAAAGTGGATTACGTTCTTTTTTAACATGCTCACTAGAGTGACAGCATTGGGCGACATGATGTAGGGAGCCCGTCTTGACATAAAACAAAGTTCTAAGTCACTCGGGGAATATTACAAAGGCACTCGGGGAAAACCTGGAAAAACTCGGGCAATTTTTAAATTTCAACTTGATGGACACCCCGGTTATAGCTTACAATTGCAGTTGATGTATTGTTACACTCGCGCATTATTGTATGCTTTGGAAATCAAAAATGCACCCATGGCTACGGCAACACGCTGAACTCCGCATCCCGTGTAAAGGCGTCGTTTCGTTTTCGATCCGATTGGTTTCGTTTTGACTGGTTAAATACCACAGCAGTTGGCCAAGACAACCAGCAGCAGAAAGCATTAGCATTAGAAAGCATTCGGAAAGCATTAGTTGCAGGAACATCGGCTTCATAAAAAAAAAAGATTGTACTTCGTTACAGCACGGCCACATTATCGTCTGCCTCTTACTAATGCCGGCGTATGATCGCCATCGCGCTCACCTATTGCCGTTTTCAGCATGCTTATAGTAAATTTCTCACCATATTACCTAGAGGGAAATCTGGCGTTGCTGCGCTGTGCTACGCATGGGAATGTCGGTATATTATGACTTCAGATTGGCATCGTTCTCGGAGAGCCAGGACAACTTGATGACGCGCCTGGCAAGCCCCGTTCTGTCCGTCACAGTAATTTATTTTCTACTAAAACAGCATGTAAAAAGCTCTTAGCTTTATTATCACACAAAAACATATTTTATTTAACTATGGGATCTTGTTATTGCATGTACAATTATATAAAACATAAAAAGTATCAGCGGGCTGCTAAACTTGGAGGACCGGCAATATTTGCGCTCGCTGTGGAACAGTGCATCTGCTATTGCTTTTTTGCTTGGTTATGCATTATAGGTGAGTAAACTTCTCTGGAACATGTAATATGCGTGAATGGAAACATTTCATGAAGATTTTACTTTAAGAACGAGTTATTTGTGTGGCCATATCCACATTCTTGAAGCCTCTTACAACACCAGCCAACACAAGGTCTGCAGATGCATATACCGTCATTCTTCCCATGACGGCACATCGCCCCTTAGGAAACTCTTACGGTCGCACCAGATTTCCCTCTAGGTGTTATAGTGAGAAACTCTGTGCTTCTAGTGAATGACTACATCCTCACTGCAGAGTGAAAAGTTCTGATAAAAGAAAATGTTCCTGGCATTTTCAACGTTTGTGCACTTCATGATTAAATACTCTGACCGGTAAGCTTTCAGTTGCAGTAAAGAAGTGTACCATGAAAATTCGTTGTCAGTCTCTTTAACTATGACACACTGTCTGTACACTGTTTTGAAAGGCGCGACTAATTTGCTGGTAAAAATTCTCTAGAAGCTTTAGTCAAGACCAACTATTTCAGTCTACATACTAATCGCCTTGGGCACTGTTATGAAGCTTTTGTTTGGACTTGCAAAATTGTAAACTTGGCATTTAATTTTCTCCGTAAAATATCTGCACATTTTATAATTCGAAGGGCAATTCTAATCTAAGGCTTCAAACCAGGAGTTGCATATCTAAGGGAAATCTAAACTACTAGCAATTCCATTCAAATTTGCATAGTGGTTTCTCAAACTCGGGGCTTCTGTATCTGTCCCACAATTGGGTAATCTGAGCAGGCCTCAGTCTTTCTCTTCACACTAATTTACATAAAACATTCTATTGTGTACAGTCTAGCCTCATTACATTGAAGTCCCATGCGACACAAGTGCCTTTGTTATATCGAAAATTTGCTAAATGCTGCTATTAGCAAGAAGTATGTTAGGCTTACTTTGTTACACACTGGTATAATGAACTCTGCGTGAATGCGTCAAAGTTGCACAGCTTAAATTCAAGACTCTCGACACTCCATTGGAAGAAGTACAAGGTGGTAGAATAGTGCTTTGTGCATTTTCAGGGATGCTTGCAGGGTAAATCCCTGCGTACTTATTGTCGTGAGGAATCGACAGTTTCTACTTAAAAGGAATGGTATCGCAGACTTCATGCGCAGTTTAATTACTGGCTGCATGCATTACGTGGGGTAGCTGGCAGGCGGCATGTCAAGCGTCCCGTCAAACATGGTGTTGCCTGTTCGTAGCAATGTGCACGGCACACTGATGTGAAACGAAGGCACGCATTGGGTAATGCAGGCAGTGAGATTCACCTGAAGCTTGTCTGGTGCTCTTCCTTAGCCACCACTTGACATAACTGGCAAAAATGAGCCTCTGTCCACGAATATGTTTGCATCATCGAAGCTGTGCTGCAGTTTTGCTCATTGCCTTAGCCCTGTACTGTTTTCAACTTCCGCAAATCTGCAGGACGGAGAAGCTATGCCGGATCGCCGCACGGGTCAACCCTGGTCCCAAATACTTGGTTCGACTGGCTGACGGGATTGAGGACTTCTTGGAGAAATGATCGTCAAAACTGACAGGAAGCACAGGCTATAGCTCTGCAATTTTTGCATGATATTTATTATTTGCCACAAGCGTGTATCATTTGGAACTCCTGTTTGGTTGCTTTCTTCTTTCTTGTACAGCATGCGTGTTTTATTGTAAAATTTTATTCTTGCCCTCTGAAATTTGCATTTACCATGCGTGCATATTTCCTGTAGTGTACAACCGGTGTATATTATTGTGCTTGTACTTTCTTTTTAATTACCCCTCTCATGCTTTTTTACCTTTATCATTCATCATCATTACAAAACTTAACTGCTGTGTTGTGCAATAGCTTCATGATTTTTTAGACAGCTTCATATGTATATACATCATTTTTAAGCATTTATGCGGAAGTGCAACTATGCAGGCTTCTGCCGTGTATGAACTATTCTGAATATAAGTTGCCATGAACACTGCTGCTGTTCTTTGGTACAACTCTTGCCATTCACTATATTCATATATTTTAAGTCTTATATGGGAACTATTTACGTTAGTTTTAATTGACAGTGCTTACTTAGCTTTATTGATTTATTGATTTTATTTATTCTATTTATTTTATGTATTTATTATTTATTCATATATTTATTTATTATTCATTATTTGACAAGAAGAAACGTGGGAGGCAATGTTAAAGGCGCAGAGCCTGGAAGATCAGCGAAGTCTGGTGGCCCGGGCTGCAGCATTAGCCAACGGCTTTCTGGACAGAGAGCCGCCCACCTAGGGCGAAGAAGGGACACTTTCTCGCTGTTTCTTACAATAAACGTTCACTCCTCCTCCTCCTCCTCCTCATTAATTGACAAAGAGCTGTACAGTATTCAATAAAGTTATTCTTGTACATGGCATACTATTTGGTTTTTTTCCTTTTCTATTTTTGTTGAGGCATTTTCTGTACTTAGCTGCATAAAGGGGGCCTTGAAGAACATTTCTTTGAAGCCCCAAAAGCACCTTGAAGAGAGCGATACATCCCAGGTATATGCAGTAAAGTCTCCTTAATTTAGATTTCTCGGGGCCGGAAAAAAATGTCGAAATGAAGCGACTGTCTAATTATCGATGGCATTAAGAAAAGAAACAAATGCTTCCTATGTCAACAAGCTATTATTTAGTGAATGAATCGGCAATTTTTATAATGTTCACCCGAAGAGTGCAAACGCCGCAGTTAACGTGAATGATTAGCGCAGCCGCGGCGCGCGTCTTTATCTAAGATATGCTTTTCATTATCGTGAGCACAAACCGACGATTTTTTTCGCTAGTGTGCTGGTTGCCAACAGATCGTCTGTTCATTGTGGTGCAGCTGGTGCTCTTCATTGTCGACACTTATTATGTAATTTGGTGGAATGCAGAAAACAATCTGAGTACCTACAAGTGACGCCAAACAACATTACCTCGGTTCTGTTCTGCTACTTGACAATCACAGATATGTAAATATTTGTACATGATAGTTGGAACACCTTGTATAGCCCCTACAAAATTGGGCGAAACGGTACATTTTTAGAAATGTGCAACTTAGTCTTCCATTTTGAAGAAAATGTTTATTATATACTAGGCTCCACTGCAATTGTGATGTGTGCGAAGTTTTTCTTTTCTTATCATTAAGTCTGGAGTTATTATTACAGTAAAGAGACCATTCGTCCATATAGTTAATGCAGTTCTGAAGTAGGGACGAAACTATATAAGCAGGAATCCCTTCCCCCCAATTGTATGATGAGAAAATTGTTTTTACTTTATCGGGGAATCCACGGGGAAGGAGTGAATCTATCTAAGAAGGGGTAAGGCGTGCTGACACGGACAAAAGAGAAGAGAAATGGACAACACAAACGCCGCCTGTCAACTGAAGGAAACACTGAACCTCAGTGCTTCCTCTATTGGATAGTCGGCGTTCGTGTTGTCCATTTCTCTTCTTTTGTGTCCGCGTCTGCATGCCTTACCTCTTCGTTGCATTATGAACCCTTACCAAGTAGCTCAGCTTTCTGTCATTCGAGCCTATCTAATTTTTGTACTGGCTAGGCTGATGCGAAGTGACACAACTTTCCGTGAATATGGTGATTTAATACAAGTGTCACAGATTACTAGACCGCTACAGTCTCCTGTTATTATTGTCACTATGACCTTTACTAAACAGTGCTTGAAACAAAAGATATTCAATGAGAAATGAATCCCACATCCGCTTTAATGGAGGTGGTGCCCTTCGTGCAAAAAAAAAAAAAATCAAGCTGGCTCACATTCATTCCGGCATTTGTCAAATGTGGGGCACAAGGCATTACAAAGCGGGAAAAACGCCCAACCTTTCTCCAGATTTGAGTGCTTGACTCAATCTCACGCCTATCCTGCGTTCATTCAGGCACGCGAGTCTGCTACCACGACCTCAACCAACAGGTGGCATTACTTCAACGTTATCCTACGGGCGGAGCCCACCTATTTGTGAGTGTTTGAAGAAAGCGCAGTGGACGGATGACACCTGCGCAAGTGCTGGACGTGTAGGGCGCCGCCCAAAGGGAATAATCACAGGAGAATGTATATTACGGGGAGAACGAAGGATGAGGGGCAATTTCGTGTGCTTTTCACGACGACGAAGATGATTTATTGACATCCCCACTGAAACGGGGCGGTGCATGCTATACATGCTTGTCATTCTAGTATTAGGCATGCACATGTCCTTAAGCTTTTTATTGGGAAGCTTTACATCTTCTTTTGACTTTCCCACTGTTTCTGCTGCTGCTCTCTGGTACACCACTTCAGGGGGTGGTTCAGAGCGTGTGTATATGATACAGGAGCGCATGAGAGAGGCAAGGCGACGCGAGAAACCCGTTTGGACCTTTGCACCGTATCGAATGAGCCCAGTAAGCTCTGTAGCTCCCTGGCCGTCGCCACCTTAGCCTCTTGACAGCTGTAATTATACGTGACCCCTCGTAAAAGTATTGCAGAGACTGCAATATCCAATTGGGAGAACCAGACTACTTTGGTAGAAGCGACGCATTCGCGAAACGAGTGAATAACAGCCTCGCCACTCTTGCAGTTCCCACACAAGAGGCGGGGAGGGGGAGACGAAGAAGGTGACTTGTGCAGGCAAGGAAACGCTACTACTACAGATATGACTGCGGTTGCAGGCAAATGGAATAAATTTAAATTCAAGACACAGTACGGTACATTTGTGCTATTCATGGAAAATAAAGACCATGCACTTTGTCAAGCTTACAACTTACGCATTGCCTGCAGAAACAGAACCGCATTGAAGCGCACCGTAAGGTCTAGGCTACATTACGGAAGCGGTCACACGTCAATGCTTCTTTGCCCGCCGCTGTAGCTCTGCATTATGACATCTCTCGAGGTCGGGGGTTTGATACCGACCGTGGCATTTCGACGGGCACGAAAAAAAAAACGCTCGTGCACTTACATTTAGGGACACGTTAAAAACAACAACGGCGTCAAAATTAATCCGGAGTCTGCCACTAAGGCGTGCCTCATAGTTCGATTGTGGTTTTGGCGCGTACATCCGCAGAATTCTTTAAAACTGATCTACGTCGCAACGCTAGCTATGTCTAACGGATACGGCCATATCAATCTCGCCCATGTTTTTTTCCACCAATACTCCAAAACTCTCTTGCTTATCTCAACTGCTGGCCAGTTGATGCTTCCGTCCGCTTTAAGTCCAAGCGCTTCTGGAAGGTGTATATTACTTACGAGTCTCAGTGGGTGAATCTCTCCGCATTCCTTCAGGATCTGCTGAGGGGTATTCGGGCTTTCACTGCAACGGAAACACGGCTAATATTATTGCGGCTATATGCTTCAGTGTGTTTTTTTCCTTAAGCACGCAACTCGAGCGCTAAATAGTAAGGCACTGTCTATGGTGCTATGGCGTAGATTTTTCCTTCTAATTTATTTCTTTCCGCTCTGGAAATTCTAAATGGTCGTTCTGTTTCCATTATCTGCATCCAATTTACTTTGTCTTTCACGAACTGGTTTACGTTTCCCGGTTGTCTGTATACTAATGTGTTCCGCGTCCACCGTTTTGAGGCACAGATATCCGTACCCTTTAGCCGCCCGTTAATTTTAATTTCTGCACCTCAGAGTTTCTTCAAGATCAAGTTTTCTCTCGGGTTACTTGGTTTCAAGAAAGCCCAATGTCACCCCTGGCTTATTTGCTGTTTTAGCGTGGGTTCCCTAGACCAACCAACCTTTGGATAACTTCCAATCCCGAAAATATATCCGATTTTAAGCACACAGTGGCATTTGCGAACGTTAGCCCTGGCACCATTTCTCCATTTTTGGTTCCACGCACTACCTCATATTTATTCGGGCAACAAATCGATTTTTGGTACATTCCGAATCCTCTTTGATTTCATATAGTTTTGATGTTCAC
The DNA here is from genome assembly GCF_038994185.2 of Dermacentor albipictus. Lineage (NCBI taxonomy): Eukaryota > Metazoa > Arthropoda > Arachnida > Ixodida > Ixodidae > Dermacentor > Dermacentor albipictus. Next base: position 474,767,485 of record NC_091821.1, read on the forward strand.
TTGACTAAGCTTTTCTTTTGTTTATGTATACGCTGGCGTTAAGTAGCTTGATTAAGGGTATGACTTGCCGTTTAATTGACAGCACGTAATTACCCGTGTCTTCATTAAGGATTCTAGTTATTTGTTTACGTGACATTATTTAAGGCATATATTGATGCCTGTGGCCGCATTACCCCGCATTTATTCACAAGGCTCTGTGAATCTCTTACAAAATCCACTAGTAGCACTCTCTGGCGTGCATTACGGATGTAGGATCAAACCCTAATTAACTGTTCTCCGGTTGTCTTTTTATGTGCTTAACATAAAGCATGAACAATAATTGAGCCAGGGGGCTTCCTTCCTTCAATCTCTTGGGAATTTCCACCGCTTCGTTGCATTTTCGGGCCTTCCTAGAGAACTTGTGCTCGGTTGTGTGCTTCGGTATACGCGCCGTAGCAGATACTTTGCTGGACTGTAGTGGTGCATAGCGCCCCCAATTTTCTCGACACATTTCGCCGATATCTGAGAAGTGGAGATATGGCCGCGACTCGTGGCAGAACAATTCTTCCGTAAGACCCTTTATTTGCGTCAATTTTATATGCATAAATATTCTTTTTTCTTAATCTCCGTAACTGACGTTATTAAAACAATAACATAACCACTATTTCCTCAAGAGGTGTACTACTTTAAATTCTTTCAGAACCGCCGTGAGCCTGGTAAATATTACGCCATGTACATAACTGCTACGGAAGGAAACGACACTACAGCACGGACGTCGTCGCTCGAACAGTGGCTGCTGTTGCCATTGCTACGCAGTCCTTTCAAACATTACACCGGCCGTTGTCAGCATGTACTCACAAGGACACACAAGTAGCATTTCACGTACTGCAGAACACAAGCCACTGTCATGCTGCAGGAAAGCACAGTCAGAACCTGAGCTGACATCACGGTCAGTGAGCAGCTTCGAGGTATACCTAAGCCTTTTTTCCGCACTCGAGAACGTTGTTCTTGCATTCAACGTTGTCAGCAAAGTGATCACAGCTAACGCACTTGAAGATGAGATACAGTTAGTTTTAGGCACGCCTATAACACTTTCTGGAAGGAAATACGTGAAACAAATTGTCGAAAAGGTGTCATGGAATGACACTTCACAGATGTAAACAAACCGCCAAGCACTCCCGGTCGCTAGCGCGGCGCATAGCCTCATGGGAAGTGCCACGTGACCAACCTCTTTCGGTGGAGGGGAGTTTTTTAAAACTTAATGTCGGAATTTCTCAACGAGAACAAGATTTTGAAGCGGAGTAAAATCGCGTCATGCCGCCTTAAATCCTCCAGCAGCTGGCCAACGGAGTGAAACGAGGGAATGGCGCTGTATTGCTCCCATACATCGTAGTACATATTCGAGGACGGGAGGTTTTAGGCCATATCACCTGTTAAAAATTCCCAGGTGGGTTTATTTTCGTTTACATTGTAGGGAAGGAAACGACACTGACAACTTTCATACAGCGGCTGATATACTAATCTACATTAATACTGCCAAGACCAACAGCCTTGACTTTCCGCGGAATTTCTCCCAAAAATATTTGTTCTTGAAGTTGTGCTCTCCCGACACTGGTTAACTGAACACTTCGAGGCACATTAACATTTAGGCACAAACAAGCAACTTTACAGACTTTCGTGTTCTATGCTACAGCCTACAGCATACGTCATGCTCGTGTTCACGCCGTATCAGGCTGATCACAACGCATGTGCAATCATCATTCAAGGGCTGCATGAAACACAAGAACATTATTCAGATATGGCTATTGTAAAACTACGAGTGTTCTTCATGGAAGCTGCGCCTGTGCACTTGGGGTTGATGACGTCCATTCTTGGCCAGGTTTCTGCTTTGACACTCGTCACTACCATCGAAAGTAGCTTCTATAAAGCTGCCGATTATCACATGCCAGGATGTCGTCCTGTCCACAATGTCGGCAGATCTTACTTGGGATGCAGCAGTCGGTCAAGCAGTGCCCCTTAAGTTGTCTCAGCTCCGCTTAGAATGCACACCCGAAACGTCTGTTGACGCAGAAGGCGCGATGATGGTGCAGCTGAACCAGGGGAAAGTCAGGACTTTTCAGCTCGGATTCGGCAAAGCAGGTCCCGTCTACGGGACACATGCCGCCGCAGTGCCTCGTTACGGCACTGTTTTTTTTTGTCCATCTTGAAGGGACCGCGCAAGACGACAGTAGATTCCGTTGTCCCGCTGGGCTAGTCACTCGGACGAAGGCGTCGTACTCGCATAAGTCACACAGGATGTGGCCGCAGGGAAGCTGCGCAGCCCAACACCGAGCAACCGGCTAAAACTGTGACGCTTGGAAGTGGCTCCACGAACTTGATGAATCGCGAGTTCAGGAAGTAGCCGTCATACCCTGGAAGGACGCAGCTGGACGAGCCATGGTTCCCGATGTCCAGGTGGCGTCGCTCCAAGGGCCATGGAGGCCCGCCTACGAGATCGTTATTGCTGTTGCCATGGGTGCAGTTCAACTTTGGTTGTGCCATTACGAAGTCAATACTCGAGCTTCAGTGCGCCTCTGATGGACGTCGATGACTCCTTCTGTCAGCAAGTCGATGATTGTCACCGTGATCAGTGAAAGCAAGTGGGCCGATGATGTCTGCGACGTGTTAGAGAGGAGTGATCGTTGCTGCGATTGGAACAAGTCTGCTTTCGGAGAAGGTTGCGGCGGTTTTTATAGCCTGGCAGGGCTCTTATAACTATCTGTGCCAGGTTCGAGAGCGGCGATCTGCAGAGGGAACGTGAAGCGGGTCCTCTGTACACTGTGCCCATTGGTATGTCGTCGTGGAGAAGGAGCTTCGAAATGGTCACGTGGTCGAAGGGGCTGTGGCTAATTATGCGATCAGCGAAGGTGTCGGCGGAGAATGAGAATATGGCGGAAAAAAGCGCTGAACTTGTCAAGAGGGGACTGTCCTCTCCCCTTCACACTTTTATTTTCTCATCCAGAGTTAATTGTAAGCGTCTTTCCACATTATCCAAACTTAAAGGATGCAAAAAAGCACGTGGTAATCCCATTGTGCGGTTTTGCGCAGTTGTATGCGAAATGAATCTCTGCTGGGCAAAGTACTACGTTGGTAAAACATTGCCAGATGTTCGCTTACAAGTTTATAGGTAAATTCTGTGACGGCACATACCGAAGTTGACCAATAGCAGCTGGTGACTTGCAAGGCATGTCACCTTGGAGGGAATTATCAGGAAAACACCAGTTTCACGATATGCACTCACAAAAAGGCGACGAAGCACAGTCGTTCCGTTCATTTTTTTCACTCTGCATATCAAAAGTTTTTGTTAGAAAAGTAAATATTACATGACTGCGTGGCGCATGGTTACCTTCAGCGAAAAAATACACGGAGAGTGTAGTTGATCACACACCACGTGTCTGGTTAGTGGGGTGTTATATTTTTTTTATATCTATATCCCACTTTTTTTTCTCTTCCGGTTTGTTCTATTGTACATCCAATGAGCCCAGGCGAGCACTGCCCAAGGCAGTAAACTATCTTGTATCCAAGTGTACACTACACTAATTATTTAAAGAGTAATTCTCGATGCTGAATTTTTGTGAAAGTATTCTTCACGTATCTGAGTTATCGTGTCTAAAGACAAGACTTCGGGCATATGTCGCATTCGATTTTAAGAATTCTCTTAACTACAACAAGAAAATTGAGGTATAGGTCATTTCATATTTTACTTATTTCATAAACGGCAACGATATTCATGACCTAATAAAATACCACATCGCTATGCATTCGTAGCAAATGTAGTATAATAGTTCGCGTTCTTCGAGAACCATGCCTTTTACAATTGGTACAGTGAACCATCTACGGCGGTCCTGCCATCCGGGTCTAAGTATTGTCAAAACAACTTAAGCATTCCGATTTCTTTGACCACTCTCGCTCCTCACAAAGGGATTATTTTCTTTAAGAAACACAATTTTTTTATTAGTGTCATCGTTTCTAATACGCAGATTTAAACAAGGAAAATTTGTTCTCTGGTTGTACATTACACAAAAATATATTTTCTCAGATAACCAAGAAAACAATGCCATTGAGGCATTTTCGCGTCGACATGTAGCACGTACAAAAAGTGAGTCTTGATAAAGAAGGGCCAAGATCAGTTGTCACCACTTCGAGGGGCAGAGAAACATTCAGAGGGCACCACGTACATACCACAGATTATTTGCTGTTCGAATGCGCCTTTTGTCCGCTTTCCATTTTCTGCGCATGCGCCCTCATCTATGATGTACACATGATTTGGAAACGGTGTTCAAATAATGTTGGAAGTCAGTGAAGTGCCTGTCGTCTTTGTCTTTGTACTTCGCATTGTACGTCGTCCTACTATCACATCGATTTGGATTACCATGTGCTACATCAATCAAAAAGCAAGTATAGGAATATTAGGGAGGTCAGCTAGAACTTCCCGAAAACGCACACTCTATGATAACGCATTAGAACAAATTTATTGTGCTTTTCATGCCACAAAAGCTATAGTTTTGTTTATCTTTACTTTCAGGTTTATTTATCAGATCTTTATGTGCGCTTTCAACTATTCGTCTTTATCGAGAAAGAAACATTATTCTAGGATTTATTCCGAATTCATGTTTTGTTCGCATTTCAAATAAGAGATTGGTATTGTGTGGCTTTGAGAATCATAGCCTAATTTCTAGCGAACCTGCTTCTTTTGACGAGTTGCATCGAGAGTTGAAGATAAGTGTAAATAAACCACGCGTTTCAAAACGTTGTATAGGTATATTTCTTTCGATAACTAGACAAATAAATCTAGTACATTGCCGTGAATTTGGCTTCAATTGTTGTTACAGACGTCTTCGTGTTCAGGCCGGCCATCTTAAAGCTCCCCAATCACTCTCTGGAGCACTTGCATTAGTAAGTTACTGCAAAGGACATATTTCACGCGAGCATATTGATTTTTTTATGAGCGTCATCAATATTATTTTTGACCTGACGTGGTTGCCTAGTGCCTATGGTGCTGGGCTGCTAAGCAAGAGGTCACAGGATCGAATTCCGGCCACGGCGACCGCATTTCGATGGAGGCGAAATGCGAAAACACGCGTGTACTTAGGTTTAGTTGCACGTTAAAGAACCACAGGTGGTCAAAATTTCCGGAGTCCCCCACTACGGCGTGCCGCATAATCAGTTCGTGGTTCTGACACCTAAAGACCCGGAATTCAATTTTTAACATAATATTTTCCTGAAACATAAACAAGATCTCTCGCGTAATTTTCCAAAGATATCGTGGGTGAATAGTATAAGCCTGAGGGATGGTGTTCGGTGCTTGGTTCACGAACAAACCTCGTGGCGAAAATAACGATAATGGCAACGGCCAAAGAAGGGTGCATTTAATCATCACATGTGTCAAAACCGTGGTCACCATTCAAATTTCACTGTGCACTCAAGGGCCCTTTGTGTCTGACGAACAAAGGTTCACACACAACTACCACCCCTCACAGGTGCCTAAACATTCTCGGAAAATAGAATGCACTTGGAGTTGAACTAGAGATTTCTTTGACCCATTGTTGGTCTAGCCGATATCGAAGCCAGGTTTTCTGGAATGCGAGGAGGCCCTTGAGTGTTTCTGCTCATTCACACAATATGCTGCTTACACCTTGTGATCATACCAAGGTGAGTACACCATGGCAAGCCTCTCTGGAAAGACTGTGCGATTGTTGTGCCTGTGCATGGCAAGCTGGACACGGATTCAGTGTACTGTAACTTATTTTTTTGTCCTAACGCATCCTGCACACTACCAAAGCGCTAGCGCAACCGAGAGTTCTCTTCCAGAGTATGTACACTTCTCGGAAACACATAGCCCCGTCTACCTACAGCAGAAGTAGGGGAAACTTAACTTGCTTAACCTGCTGATCTTTCTGACTATTGTAAGACCAGGTCTGTGGATGCCAGAATCAAAACGCAGTTGCATGTTCAAGGTCCCCTAAACCACCTTTAGTAACACACACACAAAAAGAAAACAATCGTATGCTCCTCTCCAGCACTTTTCGTTCCCTTCTTGACATGTCACGCTGACATCAGAGCCATGCACATGACGTTACCGGGGCAAAAAATGTTGATTAGTCCATGTACGCGACATAACAGTTCTGATCACTTGGTCAGAATGCCTTTGCCATGTATAGTCGCACTCCTGCTCTTCCTTGCCGTCTCACTTGCATTTTGTGCGCAACTCAAATGATTTCACCTCGTGTAAGGTTTAGCGTTGTTCGTGTGGCGGAAGCAGTGTGTCGCTGAAAAGCTTCAGTACTGCCCTAGAGTACGCAGAGAAGACACTGCACATGGAGAGGGTAGCAAAGGCAAGACGAAAACTGCTCGCTTGATTTTTGAGCACATGATGATATAGGGGACCTTGTTACAGTGCCATTTTGTTGAAAAGGTGGCACAGAATGCTGCTGTATGCTTGACAATTTCACTATAATAATCACCGGTTTATGTCAATGGTGTACTTGTGCACACTTTCAAATGCCGAGTACAACCGCGTGAGGACGTCATTGTAGTTCTCCCGCAACTTTTCATGCCGGTCCTTTTCATGCCGGTTCTCCCAACTTTTCATGCATAGAAGGCGCAGTGAATTGACATTACACAGTTACGGACGGCCTCGCTGGGGCCTTCGGGACGCTGTGGACAATTCACGCGCTATTTTGTGTGTTTGAACAACATCGCAAGCACGCACATGACAATAAAAAATGTGGCTCTCATCCATTGGTCAAGGTAACCTCATCCGAGTTCTTGGCCGGCGAATGCGGCTAAACAGGCGCTAATAATGATTCAACATGTGAGGGAACCAGGGCAGGTCCTGAAGATTGAACTAAATGTACTGTAGTCGTTTAACATTACCGCACGCCATTCCAGCCATTCTCCAGCCATTAGCAGCATGGATGGTTGGATGGATGGATGTTATGTGCGTCCCCTTTGGAACATCCTCTTTGGAGCATCTCCTTTGGTGGGCTGCGCCACCAAGCTCCGGCTATGTCCTAAGCTACTGCCTAATGTTCTACCTAGGTAGGACATTAGGCAGCAACCGGCGGCCTTACTAGCAACTGGCGGCGTTAGGCGCCACATGGCGCCACCTATGAAGACATGTTGCAAATATTTTTCTACAAAATTGCCAGCTGCTTTCATAAGCAATATAACAAGTTCCGACAAATAGATAAAACAAATTGTTTATATCAGTTAAAAGAAATGGTTTAATTTATGAGCCGTACTGCAAAAATATAAAATTTCTTTAATTGCATCAGGAATTACTGAGAAAAACGCAATGTTTACTTGCACAGTAACTGCGAATGTAATGGGGCCTCTTGGAATAGAATCATATCGAAACAGTGAACGACGCAGCTTTGCGCAGAGGCGGTGTCGTACCCAATGAAGTGATAGCTGAGGGGCGACTATTGCTAGTTGAAAACTTTTCCCAATACCCCGCCGGGACGACGTGAAATACCGTCGGCCATGGCAATTTTTGGCAGGCCCTACGGGGCTTCATTATTCAATGAAAAATCAGAATATTTCGTGAAAAACCGTTGGTTGACTTCGGAAACCTTAACGATCGTAATTCGTTAGCTTGGTAAGGTTATGAAACAGGCGCCCTACAACTTGGTGTGGGCCAAAATTGGCATTGTATCACAAACGTGCTACGAAATAACTGATAGATAAATAAATGATAAAATGCATGACACACACGCGTGTCATATAGGTCATTAAAAAGCCGCCTACGTCCTGGTGCTTTCATGGTCGTTTCGTTTACTTGGTATGTATCAAAATGACATGCGTGTCATGCATGTCATGAAACATCCGCCTATGTCTTATGTAACGAAATTGGCATACTATGAAGAACATAAATAATAGGTCATGAAACAGTCGCCTACATCTCGGTGTATATCAAAATTGGCATAGTACGACAAGAGTGTATGAAAATAAATAATAAGTCATGACACACATGCCATGTAGGTCATGAAACAGCTACCTATGCCTTGATGCTCTCATGGTCGTTTCGTTAACTTGGTAGGCACCTAGTGTCATGACATGAAACAGTCGCCTACATCTCGGTATGTATCAAAATTCACATAGTATGACAAGAGTACATGACGAAATAAATGATATGTCATAACATGCATGTCATGTATGTCATGAAACAGCTGCTTATGCCTTGAAGCTCTCATGGTCGCTCTGTTAACTTGGTAGTTAACATGTTGATCCCACAGGGCGTGGGATCTGCCGGTTATTCTCTTTCATTTTATTGTTTACAATTGCAGTTGTGTGTCCTTAAATCACATACAAGAAAAACACCGACCGTACATCACTTTGTTTGAAACCTTGCCCGCATATAGCACTTGTTAACCAGAAAATTGGCCATACTGCACCCTCCCGTAGTTCTATATTTGACCTCCGTTGCATTCACAGTTGTTCCGGAAAGCGGCATAATTACTACGTTATTCATCAAATGACCTTCAAAGCTCTGGATCGGTTGCATGCGCAGTTTACCGCAAATGTCTTAATTAGTCCGCACACTTTGAACGCCGACACCGGACACCAGAGAAACCAACTACGAACGCCGCATGACGCATAAAAAATGGAAAATAAGAAAGAGAAGGCTCAATATTTATTGGCCGCACTCCTATTCATGGCACGAATGCGCAAATTTTGTCACATGCGCATACCATCAATTTTGATGCAACTAAATGACTGAGATGTGATTTTGAAGATTTCAAGATGTGAGGTTGCGTTAAAATGTGACTGCCTCCAGATTTGCCATTTAAGCAACTGCCCCCAGGGTTCATTAAATAAAAACGTTCATTGATATTTTGTTGATGATTCTGCTGCTACTTACGTTATGCTGCAAAATATGTCCACTCCGTGACTCCACCTTTCTGCAGAGTGGAAGGTTGCAAAAATAATTCCCATGGTAAAACCAGGCCACACATCTTGCCTGCCTAACCACCGGCCAATTTCTTTACCATGCACGTGCTGCAAAATACTAGAGCACATAATCTTGAAACAATTGACAGAATTCACGGAATGAAAGAATTTAATCCATTCAAACCAGCACGGTTTTCGAAACGGTCACTCAACAGCACCGAACTCATGGAAACCCTTCATGACTTAACTATAAACATTAATGAGCAACCACAGGCGGGCATAATCCTTATGGATTTCTCTAAAGCCTTTGATCGTGTTTCCCATGTAAACTTCACAATCTTAACCGCCTGCTTGTTAACGGCTCTCTTGTTCGTTGGATCAATTATTTTCTGTCAAACCACTCCCAATACGTTGAAGACAATGATCACCTTTCTGATACTCTCCCTGCTTTTTCCGGCGTTCCCCAGGGCTCTGTTCGGACCCCACTTCTGCTCTTATTGTACATAGATGATATAACAAACAAACTCGACGTCACCATTCACCTCTTTGCAACGCTTTCTTTCTTTATCCTACTGTTTGTAAACAAAGATCAAGCAAAACTGAACAATTACCTAAATTAGGTAGTGTGGTGGTGTGCATACTGGCAAACGGTGATAAATTCTGACAAAACAGTCTGCATGTCGGTCACAAACAAAAAATCTAGTCTGCAGTTCTCGTACGGTTCCAACAGCACTGTTTCCAAAGCGTCATCCAGTACAAATTCTTAGGCGTAATCATCTCATCCAACCTCAGCTGGAATGCGTACATGTACTAGGCGGCTAAAGGCGGCTAAAAAAGCGCTAAACAAACTGTTCTACCTCAAACGCACCTTATCGCATTCCAACAAGCAGAAAAGCATCTTGCTTACGTCAGCCTTATCACACCGGCACTCGAATATGCCAACATATTATGGCTTCCACATGGCAAAAACATACATACATCCATTCAAACATACATACATTCATACGCGCGAACGCATACAAAGAAAAGCTGCCCGATTTATCTAGAATCGTTTTAAACGCATAGATTCACCAAGCGAACCCACTTGAATTGTTGGCCACACTGTCATGCTTGGCTCGCGCCTTCGCAGATGCTACCCTGCCGATCTTAGGCACGCACTGAATTCATATCTTAATTGGCCTCTCGTCCACTCCGCACTCGATTTCCTTGAGCATCCCGACTGTTTCGTTAACCAGGACGTCCGCGATGTGAATGTTCTTAAGTAACATATCCCCCCCCCCCCTCCTCCCAAACACGAAGACACCGTGTTTAGTAGGTCGCCACTGTCGGCGAAAGCCGCTTCCATGATCTTTCTTCCGGGTTAAATTTTTTCGTCTTTCGAACGATGGCCGACTACTTTAAAAAGTCAGGTGCTCAACAACTCCTTCGATATTTTCGGAAACGTACGCACTGTACGTGTCCACTTCCTTGTTGCTGTAGAACAGCCTTATTGCAGACGGACACATCATAAGTGCCTGCGAAGGCCACATATGATGGTCCAGGTCACAAACCTGGAGTTAAAGATTTTAGCTTCTGCGGTGAGCGCCTGAGAGTCTCCTATTTTGGACAGGAGGGTCGAGAACGCGGCATCGCTCTGTCTAACCACTTTATTGAGCTGAAATTATGACATGGTGACACGCGATGATGTCAGTGTTGTACACACACCCTTTGTCCTTCGGTCTTTTGTAGACCTCTGTGGCCCGACCTGGAGGAAGCTGGCGCATATCACCACACAAGATGACATCAAAACCACCGAATGGCTCATTCATGCGACTGGGTCTGATCTCCCGGAGACAACGGTCAACTAGGTAGTGTATGTCGGCAGACAGCATACTCACCTCGTCAATGGTGACACAACGCACGTCTCGGAATAATATCCGGAAAGTGTTGATGTCATTGCTGGAAAGGCCTCTGTCTCGGTCTTTATGAGACATTACAATTTTAAATGCAGAATGCACCATCTTTCCTCCGAGCGCCACTGCAGCCTTTCGCTGGTAGCCGTTGCGCAGTACGCATTAGTGGGCATCGCTTGCGATGATTCGCCGTACGAGACGGCTTTATTCTTACAATACCTGTTTTACGCCTCCATGGCCATGCGTAAAACGAATGTCTTTCCACATCCAACGGGGCCAGTGAAGAAAACCCTGAGTGGTTTGGACGCGGACGTCCCCACACGATGAATTATTTCTCGGATGAATTCTGACTGTCTCTCGTTCAACATGCTCATACGCTCGTAGAACTCAGACTACAGCGAGAGTTGTCGCCGTTTCTGAACGGCCGGGCAGGAAACGTTTACGAGTGTTTCGGTCGCATTGATAATCTCATCGCCCAAGATGTCAGTATTCTTATTTTCATCCACGAGATCAGTGGCCTAGCCAGAAATTTCGTTCCGGGGGGGGGGGGGGGGCTTACTTGCCAGCTCGGCCTGCTCCTTGTAGAATTAGGCGAGGGATCTATATATATATGTCTGTCATCCCACAACCTTGTTTACATTTTTGTACATATGCAACGACCAGGGGAAAATCGCAATTACGCTTCCTTTGTTAGAATGTATTGCGCAGGAGCTGCTGTCACCATTTGTGCATTGCGAGTAATTGCTCCGAAATTATAGTCGCAACAGAGAGCACATATAGAAAGCAGGAGTTCTGCAACATATACGAGGGCGAGTCAAATGAAAGTGAGCGAATGCGAATATATGACAAACGGGGTGCTTTATTTAAAAGTATTCACCATGAGTATTTAGACACTTGTTCTACTAACGAGTCGCGTAATTCCTGTCTCATAAAACTCCTTGGGTTGCTGCCTCAAAAATCTGTAAATGACTACACGTCATCTTCCGACACGAATCTGGTTCCCTTGAGCAGTTTCTTCAAATTTTACCAAATGTGGAAGACCCAAGGCAACGTCTGGGCTGCATGAGGGATGTTGCAGCGTTTCCCACTTCAACTTTGCCAGTTTTGTATTAACCACATCGGTGACGTGGAAACGGGCAATGTCGTGAAGCAAGATGTCCCCAATGCTCAATTTTCCACGTCGTTTGTTCTTAATTGCGACACGCAGCCGATCCGATCTTTCACAATATCTGAAACGATTTAGAGTCTCTCCAGGTTTAGAAAATTCGATAAATAGTGGTCCCTAACGATCCTAAAAGAAGTCAACGCTTTTCCGGCATAAATGACGGCCTTTGTTTTCCTTGGGAGTGGTGAATTCAAATGTTTCCACTGTAAGATTTGCTGTAGTGTTTCAGGCTAGTAGTAGCGGCAGCATGAGTCATCCCCGGCCACAATTGCAGACAATAAGTCGTCACCCTCATCTGGGGTTCTTTGACGTGCACTTAAATCTAAGTACACGGGTGTTTTCGCATTTCGCCTCCATCGAAACGCAGCCGCCGTGACCGGGATTCGATCCCGCGACCTCGTGCTCAGCAGTCGAACACCATAGCCACTGAGCAACCACGGCCTTTTCAATTGTGTTGGGGGTGATTGCATGGTGGCTTTGGCCCGGCCATGGATCGTCTTTGTAACTTTCATGTGCTTCTTTGAACAGTTTGCTACAACGCTTCCTAGTGGCCAATGAAACGCAATGTTCAACGCATACGGCAGCCATACGGCGAATAATTTCTTTTTGGGAAACATCTTCATTTGTCAAAAACCTCACGACACCAAGCTGTTCAACTTTTGAAGTGTCCATTATGTCACGCAATCATGTTCAACCCCGTGTATGAGAGCATTAAAGAACATTTAACCTCACCTCTGCATGTCACTTGTATATGAGATGCCTATGTGCTACGCGCATGCCTCGAAAATAATGAACCGAACCATTATTGCGCCGGGCGGGTTGTCTCATTTTCCTTTGACTCGCACTCGTACATTAGAAATGCGAAGATACAATGGAATACACAAATGTGAAGATACAGCTTGATACAGGGCAAAAAATTGTCACTGGAAACAATGTTCACTGCGCATATGCACAAAACCTCGCAACAAGATATTTAAATATACGCATAAGACGCCAATAAATCTACGCACCTAAGAAAAAGTCGCTATATATAATGCCTCAAACAAGGCAAATAAACAGGTTGCGCAACCACAGATTCACAGATCACAGCAGCCCCCTCCCTCCCTCCACTCCCACAATGTATCGCGTGCGACGGAAGGCGCTGCGCTTCCTCCCCGCTTTTCTCCCTTGCGCACACAAGACTCAGCCACCATCGTCGGCTCACCCACTCCCCTTCCCCGCCGCACGCTTTCACTCGCACATAGAGCATGCGGCGCGCGGTCACGATGTTATCGCCCTTGGCCTTTATTTATACGGAACATGAGGGCAACGACAGGAACGCGCCTGGAGTCTTCATAGAGCTGCTATCGCAATAATAACATAATATCCGGCAACTGAAGCGTCCCGTCGCCCATTACTTTCCGCAAAAGAAGTAACAACATCGAACTTTGGCCATGCGAAAATTCGCTGTGCCGCAACAATGTCTTCTTTTTTTGTGGGTGGGGGGCAGCGAAATAGAATAACGCAAAGGAAAGTATGTTGGCTACAATCGAATGCCTACTTTGGGCACCTAGTGTGGCTACCGAAGGATTATCGAAGAAAACGTGTGACGCTTGGTCCACAGGAAACCATACGCGTACTGCTCGGTATCCTACACCGGCGAGACAAAATTTTCCGGAGAGGTTGCGCTCAAGCGAACGCGTTGCAATCCATCGAGTCCCCGCAGTGCTGGCGGCGAGCGACTATGCATTGTTTCTTTTTCTCGTCTGCTAGCCAGAAAGTGTCCAAAACTCTGCCAGGCGAAAATGCAGTCGGCCACATAAAAACAAACGCGCATCCAAGTGCGCCGCGCGGTTATCGATGCAGCACGAGAAAAACGCATTCGCTCTGGCTGGATCGGCAGCCCGCGGGTTGCGAGAAAAAAAATGAAAAAGAAATGAGAAAGAGGCTCAATATATCCTCGCGAATAAATGTCTAGGTAGAAAAATAAATAAGAACTTAGTTACAATGGTGGCTTTAGTGTCTTGACATGGATGCTTTGGCGCAGGTGAAAAAAAATGTTTATATTCTTTTCTGTGACCTGACGGCACAAATGAACCACCACAACGCTTTGTCTCAACGGACCTCGCTGCGTGCTTTGTCAACTTGTCTGATAGTATAATGATTTGGCTTGTGTCGTTGTAAGGCCCGATGTACGACTTTAGAAAAGTCGATACACCTTTGGCGTCAAATGTTTACAACAGCATTAAACCCAAAAAGTTCCGGAATTGAAAATCTAAAGCACGACTTTGAAAATGTCAATGGACCTTTCGCATCAAAATGTAATGAGAACTTCATACCCACAACGTTTCAGAATTGAAATCCAAGCGCTCCGTAGATTCCGCGGCCTCCGCGAGATGCCGAGACGAGCCCGCTCGCCTTCAAAACGCCCTTGAAATTTTGTGCCCGGTGGGGCTCCTTGCGTTACGATATGTGACTTTCTATGCGTGGGCGTTGCCCCGAAATCCAGCCCGATTTAGCAATGTTCGCGCTAAAATGTCTTTTCGAGAGTGAATTAATGAATTAAGGACATTCTAGGCAAATCGAGCATGATTTCTGGCGCCGGGAGTTGTTTTGGGCGGCGGCACATGACAGCACGAAAAAATTTCGGGGGGGGGGGCTGAAGCCCCATAAGCCTCCCCCCCCCTGGCTACGCCCCTGCACGAGATGTCTAATCGGCCTCAATTCTGTCCCGTCTACGTGCACTACGTGGCTTTCAGCAACAACTTCTCCTCCTTCAGAGCCACTACGCAAGATTCCTTCGCACGCTTCAAGTAGCTGTTCAGTAGTAACGTGCGAAGTGAACCTCTGCTTCACCTCCATGATGTTCTCGCGGTGCTCATCGAAGATGAAATCGAATGCATTTCTATCCAAGATATCCAGCTCTTTGCGATACGGCTGGTAGAGCATCACATGCTGACTTTTGTATTTTACGGGACCGTTTATGCTGTAGTTCCGGCATCGCAAAACTGCCGGTTTGCGTCGCTTCTTGGTTCGGTCGGTCTTCATTCTCTCTACCACGAACTCTGCGTATACCACCGATTCTAGTTGAGAATGTTGTTCTTCGTATTTAAGTCAGCCTAAGTCAGCCTTTCTCCACATGTCGTTGCTGGTACTGTGAATTCCTTCCGCATCCATCTCTTCTTTTGCATTTCTAGACCTCAGCCTCTGTTCGGGCCAGTTGGTGTTTATATAGATGACGTTTCGGCTCGTCTCGCACAACGGCATCCGGAGGAGGAACCAAACCAAGGTCGAGAGTCGAACGCACTACTTTTGGTGTTAATTAAGGCGAAGTGAATTAGGCCACAGTTAATTCACACAAAGTTAATAAAGACACTCGAACCCACGAACTCTGGTCGGAGTCGAACCCTCAGTGTTTGCTGCCAATTAACGCAATGTTAATGAAGGCAATCGAACCCACCGAACTTGAATATATATTTGCGAACCGGCCATATCTCCATGTTGGATTCCAATTGACATTGTGAAGGTCGAGGGTCGAACCTACAAATATTGGTGCTAATTGAGGTGAAGTTTTATAGGCACAGGTAACTAAAATAGAGGTAATTAAGGTACTCGAATCAACGACTTTTGTTGGAGTTAGACTTGCGACCAGTGACGTTAATTAAGGCACGGTTAATTAAGGTAGAGTTGATTAAGGCACGCAATCCCACGACCTTTGCTGCGAGTAGAACCCACGACGTTTCAGCTGGTTTCTCCTCAAATTGGAAATGTCAGCCAAGTCTTGAGACATGGTCAGTGTCAATACAGCATGGTCAGAACAAAGAATATGAGTCAAAAAGACAAATAAAGAATATTCAAATCTAGTTTTGCTTTAATTGTAAGCGTACCGGACACCGCCTGCTTCTTGGCCAATCCCCCATAGTGGGTATGCGCCAGTGTTTGGGAGACAAGACACGTGGACGAAGGGCTGGACAGTGCCAGTGCCAACGTCTGGAAAAAATCGGCTATCGAACGATATGAGGACGTACGTGAAGATTTGAAATAAATGTGCTTTGCCGAGCACATGACTAAGTGTCGCCCACTAAAGGATACCGTAAGGCAAGAACCACTCGTACACTCACTGAAGTTGTGTATCATACTTTGCCAGAATTCGATGTGGTAAATTCCAAACGGGAGCATTTACTGCTCTTCTGTCCATTTAACAAAGATGTGGCCATTCTGGATCGCAACGAATTCCTGGAGATGTTTTACGAAAGCCTGACTTCACTCATGATGCGTAAAAGCATATATACTCACACGGGCGACATTGGTGATCTGGGAAGTCTCTGTGAACGGCTGGCGAATGCGAATGTCGCCTTAATTATTTAGCTGGTTGAAATAGTACACGGTCCCTCAAAAAGAATAAAATGGTGGTCCGATAGATTTTATATTCCTTGATTTTGCGAAGGTTTTTCATAAAGTCTCCCACCCAAAACACTCGCTTGAAATAGACGCAATCTTTAAAAAATTCGAAATACCAAAATGGTTGACATCATATCTACAATGTCGAGAGCAATATCCAGAGGTAAGTGGTCGAAAATCTACATTTCTTTCGTTGAAATCTGGCGTGCTTAAAGCACGCCAGATTTCAACGAAAGAAATGTAAATTTTCGACAGCGTATTCGACAGCGGCAGCGTATTGGGCCTCTTTAGTTATTATTTATGAATGATTTGGTTAGCGGCATTACAGTCCTCCTAATATTGTTTGCAGACTACTGCGTTTTATGTAACAAGGTAGACACTCTTTAGGATCAATTAGAATTAAAAAATAATTTGTAAAACATTTGGGAATAGTGTGACGAATGACAAATGGCACTTAGCCGAAGAAAATGAATTTTTACGTCTATAACGAGAAAAGAAAGATGACGTGAGGTTATCAGCATAATATTTGGGATAGCAAACTGAATACAATAACCGAGGCTGCACAAGGTGAACGACAGCGTGAACACATGCCATGGCACAGTATATCGCACTGCTGTCTAACGAAAGTTGAAAGGCAGAGTGACAGCAGGTTCATGTCTTTACTATAAAAACCGGAGGTGGAGCAACGTTGGATGACACAAAGATAGCTGTCATTGAAAGCAGACATGACTATCGAAGATGCCGGAAGCTTGTTTGCAGGTGGAGTTCGGTTGTACTACTCCCTCCAGGATGTAGATAGCTACAACGACCAGGTTGCGCAGCGCTATGGGGAGACTACATTAGTTTGGCAAGCACATTATTCACTTGTCGGTTATTGCAGCCACTCGCAATATGACTTCGCAAAGTCAAAATTACAGAAGCTTCCAAAGCTGAGACTGCATCATTGCCGCACAAACTCATGTTGGCATAGGGACTCTATACATGGTACTTCGTAACATTCATGTCACTGACAGGTTAGTCAATGGATCTGTAGGCAAACTTGCTCACATAGAAGAGAACGTATAGTTGGAAGTTGTCAGACTTTGGTTGGAGTTTTCACCTGGCATCGGTGTCTTGGCAAGAGCTAAATGACATCAATACCGAGTCAAAGAACCGGCCATATCTCCAAATTGAACTCCTATTGACATCGGGAAGCTGTCGCGTGGACTTTAGGGCAAGGGGATTTCTTACATAAATCTGAAATGAAATTAATTCCCTGCGATACAAGTAAGTGCAATCACTATCCACCAATCCCAAGGTGGGATATACGATACACCTGTAGCAGATTGAGCCACAAAATGTCTACAAAAGTTAGTCTTCGTGGCACTAAGCAGAGTAATGAACTTCTCTGGCCTCCACTTGACAAACAAAGGCGGTGACTTCAAATTCTACCGTGGCAAGAAAAATCTTGACAGAGAAATGACCAGCGAGTTTGAAAGGTTGAACAACCATCGTCTACAGACCATTACCAAGGCATGTAGTGAACTGGTAAGTCAAGCACCCATGGCAGTAACATACGTCAACGTGCGATCTGTGGCAAAACATCGACAAGACATTGCGCATGACATCCTAATGTAACCCAGACGGCGTAACGCCGGACATAGGATTTTTCGTCCCGTGAGCCGTCCAACGCTTTTGCCTTCATTAAACAAATTCATTAAATGAACCAGCGCATCTGCCTTAATGGTCTTTATAGACTTGCCACCTTCGTTATAATGTCCCGAAAATCACGTAGAACAAGTGCCAATGTCCCGGCGACCAAAAAACAGAATAAAAAGAAAAAGTAGTAAAGCTAAAACAAGCAGTAGGAATTAAGAAAGTAATTGAACTAACGTCTCGACAACGGGCAGGCTTTGGTCTTCATCCTCTTTCATCATCATCATCAGCCTGCTTACGCCCACTGCAGGGCAAAGGCCTCTCCCATACTTCTCCAACAACCCCGGTCATGTACTAATTGTGGCCATGCCGTCCCTGCAAACTTCTTAATCTCATCCGCCCACCTAACTTTCTGCCGCCCCCTGCTACGCTTCCCTTCCCTTGGAATCCAGTCCGTAACCCTTAATGACCATCGGTTATCTTCCCTCCTCATTACATGTCCTGCCCATGCCCATTTCTTTTTCTTGATTTTAACTAAGATGTCATTAACTCGCGTTTGTTCCCTCACCCAATCTGCTCTTTTTTTATCCCTTAACGTTACACCTATCATTCTTCTTTCCATAGCTCGTTGCGTCGTCCTCAATTTGAGTAGAACCCTTTTCGTAAGCCTCCAGGTTTCTGCCCCGTAGGTGAGTACTGGTAAGACACAGCTATTATACACTTTTCTCCTGAGGAATAATGGCAACCTGCTGTTCATGATCTGAAAATGCCTGCCAAATTCACCCCAGCCCATTCTTATTCTTTTGATTATTTCCGTCTCATGATCCGGATCCGCAGTCACTACCTGCCCTAAGTAGATGTATTCCCTTACCACTTCCAGTGCCTCGCTAGCTATTGTAAATTGCTGTTCTCTTCCGAGACTGTTAAGCATTACTTTAGTTTTCTGCAGGTTAATGTTTAGACCCACCCTTCTGCTTTGCCTCTCCAGGTCAGTGAGCATGCATTGCAATTCGTCTCCTGAGTTACTAAGCAAGGCAATATCATCAGCGAATCGCAAGTTACTAAGGTATTCTCCATTAACTTTTATCCCCAATTCTTCCCAATCCAGGTCTCTGGCTTTCATCCTCTTTAGTGACTGTCAAATTTATTCACTTCCCCTTAATACCGAAATGTCGTGGGTTCGACTCCCACCGAATAGTGAGGGTTACGCTCCCATCAAAGGTCGTGGGTCTTAAGTTCGCCTTAATTAATACCACAGATCGTGGGTTCGATTCCCAGTGAATTTTGATGCCGCAACGCCGGGCATCGGATTTTTCGTCATATGAGCCATCTAAGGCTTTTGTCGTTATAAAAAGTAGACAGAACCTAACGAAAGAGGATGAAGGCGTAAGCCTGCGCGGCTCACGAGAAATTTATTAAATTACTTGACATTCCATTCGAATTCGTTGTTACTTCCGATTACTTGTTTTCTCCAATCAGAGGTCGTGGGTTCGAGTGCCTTAATTTACTCTACCTTAATGACCTTCGTCCTATTTAACACCAAAGGTCGTGAGTTCAACTACCACCAATGATGGCACCATCAATCTTCTTGCGATTTAATTTTAGTCCCTCCAAACGTCGTGGGTTCGACCCTCACCAAATATCGTGGGTTCTAGTGCGTAAATTTATTTTGCGTTAACACCAAATGTCGTGGGTTCGAGTCCTACCAAAGGTAGTGGTTCCGAGTGCCTTAATTAACGCTATCTTAACTAAGTGTACCTTAATTCGCCTTAAATTGCACCGAAGGTGTTGGGTTCAATTCCCACTAATGGTCGTGGGTTGGACCACCAATGCTGTAACCATTAATTTTGGTGCCACTGAATTTTGGCCCCAGCAAAGGTCGGCGCTTCGACTCCCAGCAAGAGTCATGGGTTCGAGTGCGTTAATCAACTTAGCCTTAATTACAACCAAAGGTCGTGGGTTCAACTGCCACCAAATGTCGAGATTTGGAATCCCACCAAAGGTAATGGATTCTAGCGCCTTATTTAGCTTTGCCTTAACAACTGATGTTGTGGGTACGACTCCCACCGTAAGTCGTTGTTTCGAACTTCTTAATTAACTCCACCTTAATTTAGGCCAAAGGTGATTGGCTCGACTCCCACTAATGGTAGTGGGTTGACCATCAATGCTCTAACCGTCAATTTTACTGCCATTGAATTTCGGTCCCAGCAAAGGTCATAGGTTCGAGCGCCGTTGTGGGACGTGGCGCGAAGAGGTAGGCGCCGTAGCCACGATTTATGTAAGGTGACCAGCCACGGTGAAGCGGAATATCGGGAGCGGCCGACACTGAGACCACTCATGTCGAGTGTGCAAGTGCGTTCTCGCGCTACCTGCACGTGAGCCCATCTTCTTCTTCGCCTACTTTCGAGGTGAAGGTAGCACCGCTACACCTTAATTAACTTTGCCTTATTTACCACCAAGGAAGAGGGTGCGATTCCCACCAAAGGTCGTGCGTTTAAGTGCCTTAATTAACTTTGCATTAACACCAATGTCGTGTGTGCAGCTCCCAGTAATGATCATGGTTTCGAGTGCCCTAATTCACTATATCTTAATTATTGTTACCTTAATTAACTTCGCCCTAATTTACACAAAATTCGTGGTTTTGACTCCCACTTATAGTCGGAGGTTGGACGATTAATTCTGTGACCGTAAATTATGGCGCCATTTAATTTTTGTACCACGAACGGTCGTGGGTTCGACTCCCACCAGTGGTCGGGGTTCGAGTGCTGTAATTAAGTTTGCCATAATTAACATCAAAGCTCGCAGGTTTGACTCCCACTAAATGTCGTGGGTGGCAGTATCAATTTTGGAGCCATTGAATTTCGGTGCCATTATGCCAGGCTGTCAATTTTTCGATACTGCCGGACAACGAATTTTCCAACCCATGAGGCACTTAGGGCTATCGCCTTAATCGGATAACTTAGCTCACATAATATGTGCTACTGGGTATGTGCTGCTCTTCAATGAACGTCTTTGACGCGAACTGGCATCACTGAGTATGTGTCGCTTGGTAGGTGTCGTTCTTAAATGACAAAAAGTTCTTTAAAACTTCGCTGTGAGGAGGAAGTCAACTCTCGTCATTCAGACAATCCTTTCTGAATGTATACTGAAACACGCGAAACGCGCGGACTGTGCTGCGGCGGTGTCCGTTGGCGGAACGTCTCGAGAGGAAAGCGCAAGAGAGAAGCCCGGCTGCAGTATACAGATTATTCATGATGCTTTCACGTCGACAGTGATCCGAAGATGGCTCCTGCCGAATTTTTTCGTGCAGGGTTTTTTTAGAAAGCGTACTGAGGGCATATCCCAATTCTTCTATTAAAGTGGAGTACCTAAGCTGGTGGTATTACTTGCATGCTAAGTCGCAATGTCATTTCTGGTAAATATCAATATTTAAATATTGTTTAAAGCGAAGCTCTTCTGTCTTTCCGGGCGCTGCTGCTGTGGCCTTGATCGCGCGCGCCACTGAGTTTCTTGCTACGCCACCAGATTGCGCTCACCGCCTCCGGGCGTCCCGTCCGACGCCACCGCGGCAGCGTTTCACAGTTTTTGCGTATTGCACGTGCTGTGCGTGGTGCACTTGGTTTGCCATGTGACGAAAACAGAACTCCTGGGCTGTGGAGGTCGCGTGCTGGGCTGTGATAGTGCGAACACTACAATCCTCCATAGCCTGAAAAGAGCGCTTGGAGCTGGCGTCTCAACAGCGTGCTGGTCACCTATACTAAACGAGCACGTAAACAGGTGTCATCAAAATGGCTCCGAAGCATGTACTCAGGGTGGAGGACACACAGGCCCTAGAGAAGCGGTGCGCGGAACCGGAGCGTCTTCACTACGCAGGAAAACGTGGTGCAGGCCGCGAATGTATCTATACTTACATTTATAATAATTATTTGAATTACATACAGTCCGATGATTGAATTAAAGTTCAACACTTCCGCCACAATGCGATGTACCATGCCAGGCAATGATAACACTCAACCCTCTCAGAGATTATCAACATTGACGCACAACAACGCCTAATGCAAACACGTCTTCCTGTGTGTTCTGTGGACTATACATGCACAAAAACAGCAGTGGTGCACGCGTAAAACCCCATAATTTTTTAATGGGGCCCTAGTAAAACAAACTTAATTAGCGCATTATAATTTGTTCAGAATAACGCTGCTCGTTTTAGTCTTTCGAATTATAACATAACTACCAGCGTAACAGCCATTAGAACTAGCCTTTCTTCCATCTCCTGCATCTCGACGTAATGTTTCCCGTTTATCATTATTTCAAAAACTCTTTCACCATACAACACTGCATGACGTATATTACGTATCCCGTCGCATCGATAATTCATACAAGATGCACCTTCTTTCTTGGAGCACAAATACATTTTCCCAGGCATTTGTACCTCGGACGTCCCTAGAGTGGAGCCGCCTTCCCGCAAACATTCTATCCATGACTGATAATTCCTTGTTTCGCTATGTCTTAGAGAACAGTACTTACTAGAATGTGATTGCATGTACGTGTGTATCTTTTATTTTTTTGCAATAGCTCTTTTTCCCTGCTCATTGTGTTCCTACTTACTGTTCGTAAAATCGCACTTTTTCGGCTGTATTTTTTTCTCGTGTAATTGCTGATATTACCTGTCACCCGCTACCCTCTGTAAAGTCTTGACTGGCCTTGAGGGCATAATAAATGAAATGAAATGAAATTTTGCAACATCAACGGCTTCTGCAACGGCTTCTTGCAACGTCACCAGATGGTGCTCGCCTCCGCGCATCCCCACTGGTGCAACCGCGGAAGCGTTTCACAGTTGGTGCGTGTGGTACGTGCTGTGCTTGATTTGATATGCGACAAAAAATGCAGCTGCTGGGCAGTGCAGGTCGTGTGCTGGGTTGTTATAGTGTAAACGGTAAGATCGTTCATAGCCCGAAGAGAGCGCGTGTAGCTAGCGTATGCGCAGCGTGCTCGCCACGTATGCAGAAGGAGCTAGTACGCACACGCCAGCAAAATGGCTCCAAAGCCTGCACTTCCGGTGGAGCGCACTCAGGCCCTAAAGAAGCGTCGCGCGGAACAGGAGCGTCTTCTCTGCGAAGTGAAACGTGGTGCAGACTACGAATGCATGTATACGTACATTTATAACAATTATTTGAATTACGTACAGCCCGATGATTCAATTAAAGTTTGATACTTCTGCCATGATGCCATGTACCATGTGAAGCAAGGATAATGCTCAACCCTCTAAGAGATTGTCAACAATGACGCACAACAATGCCTCAAGCAAACACGTCTCCCTGTGTGTTCTGTGTGCTGTATGCAGACAAACAGCAGTGGTGCACGCATGGTAACGTTTAACATCGACTCACAACTGTAGCATTGGACTAAATGCTGAACAAATTACAGATTCGTCGCAAACATCGCAGATAATTATCCTCAATCAAAGCAAACAGCACACAAACATACGCTTACATCCATTTCCCCTGTGTGTGGGATCCGCAGATTATTATTTAATTTTTTATCGGTCGAAATCAGGACGCATGATGAATATTGGATTTTGAATCTGAATGCAGTAAAGTAGTTATGTATGTTTCACCGCAGTTGAACGACAAGCAACAGCATTCAGATATTAGACCTTAAAGTCTACTACGAAATACATTGTCATCGCAGTAACAGTTATCAAGTATGTCCCTTTTGGCAGGGTCGGGCGATCTTGAACGGAACGCCAGTGTATTTTCTAGAAGGTTTTATCTCGGTAGTGGTGATAGTCTAACGACTTTTGTTAAACATTCTTGGACTTCTGTGCTGCTCGAATTCAACTTCGCAATTGCAACATGGATCCTAAAGTAACTAATCAGAAAAGTAATTAGTACGAAAAATAATTTCCTACATGGACGTTGCGATTTCCGATTCAAGTAACGTAACGATTCTCTTCGTTAACTACACCTGGGCCTTTACTCACGAAATAACTTTACGCTAGAAGTGTTCATAAGAGCATATGCGAGCCAACCCTGATGGTGGAAAGGGTCTTGCGAAGGCGGTCAGCCAATGTCGAAGAGCAGTTACGGATGAAAAGCTTTGTGAATTCATTCCCTGAAGAGGCGAAAAAGCACGGACGGACGCGAAAAAATATAGGCTATCTGCAAACCAAAAGAAGAAAGTAAACACACGTAGTACATGTGTGGTCAATCGCGTGATAATTTTCGTCACAAACAACGATGCAATGATTCGTGCGGCTGAAGTGAGTATAAATGGAAGGAGAAGGTGATGCACCGAAGACAGCACTTTCAGAGGTAGTCACAAATTTGCAAGGCAAAACTTCTGAGGTAAATGCAGGAAATCTTTACTGCCAACATACGTTTAGTCGACAAGGGCTAAATCGCTTTATGTTACATTTAAGTAGCCATGTCAGTTTTCCCTGCAAAGATCTTTGCCGTGCTTCAGAACGCCAACCCCGCAAGTGTCAGCGAAGTGGTTGATGCAGATCTGAGGTACCGAGTTCTTGAGCTCTTTCCGGACCCAAAGGACACACTCTGAAAAAAGAAATATCACAAAGAAAAGTAAGAGAACTACCGGTAGCGCTACTAATATAAAGGCAACGATGGCATATGTTTTGTTAATACTGCATTCATAAATGTCTTGAGGCATTGGAAAATGGTAGATAGTAATGTATGCAGCACGCAGCCAGTATTGAAACGTAACCCCATTGATCAGCTTTACTTTTTCTTTCCGCTACTTCCCCGCAGTTTGGCCCGTCTGATCGACGCGTTTCTCATCGAGTAAATGGTGTCAATCCTGGAGACACTGTCACCTGCTGTCGCGTGGGTGACGTGGGTCGTGTGTTGAGCAGGGATATTTTCTTTTTCGAGGGCGGCGGAGGGAGAGGCTCGCACTTGACTTCAGGACGACTGAGGGATGCAGGTGCGCCGCACGTGGTTTTGCGCCAGATATCTTGGTACAATGAAATTTCGGGGGTAGGCGGAGCTCATCGACGTACCAAGGGTAGCGTGATGGAGTAATCGGGAGATGTCGACAGGCTCAGCTAACGAGGAATGCTCCCTCGTACGGTTTCATCATGATAATAATCCTCGATTCCGTAGCGAAGGCGTACAGTGCCCACAGGATTCTTCCAGCCTTTCTGAGGAATTGTCTTTGGCAAAGTGAAGGTTAATAATGTATATTGCGGACTGAATGAGGAGAGAAATAAATTATGTAAATGGGGAGGTAAGTCTGGAATTGCCGAAGACAAACACGAACAAGTTGAACATTAAGGTATCAAAATCTTTAATGTCAGCACCAGAAGCATACTAAACTAAGCAAATGCATTAGAAGCATTGGCCATAGACCACGAAACTGATGTCCTTGTAGTTACAAAGAATAGGGTGCATAGATGCACACCAGATGCCCAGGTAAATCTATGAGCGTGTAAGATAGACAAGACGGAGAAGGGAGAGGCGGATTCATGGCCATTATGAATAAAAAAGACATTGCATTTTCTACAGTAAAAACTCCAAACGATAACCAAAACATCTGAATGACAATTAAAGAAAAAATTTGTAACAACTCCATTGGTGGAGTATACAGACCTAATAACTCGACAGTAAGATAACTCCTAAGTTTGAAAAGTATTATGTGGTGTAATATGAA
Source organism: Dermacentor albipictus (assembly GCF_038994185.2). Lineage (NCBI taxonomy): Eukaryota > Metazoa > Arthropoda > Arachnida > Ixodida > Ixodidae > Dermacentor > Dermacentor albipictus. The sequence goes on from NC_091821.1 coordinate 474,793,135, forward strand.
GCACAATGACAATATCACAGTCTTGGGGGATTTTAACCTCCTCGATATTTATTGGAGTTACTAGTCAACTGGACAAATGGACTAGACTGTTAGTGAACGGTTTCTGGAACTAATATATTGTTGTGTTTTGCAGCAAATTGTAAATGAATACACTTGGGCATGTGCGATCAGGTCGTGAATTCTAGACCTGTCTTTGTGTCTACTACAATGAAGCAGTATCTGACGAAAGAATGCTGTGTAGATCAAGGACTGCCCGATCATAAATAATAGCAGTCAAATCTTATCTTTCTTGATTTCGCGAAGGATTTAGATAAAGTCTCGCACCCAGAACACTTGCTCGAACTAGACGCAACCTTTAAAACTCCCTGAATAAAAAAAAATATTCACAGCATATCTGCACTGTCGAGAGCAATACGCAGAGATAAGTGGGCGAAAATCTTCTTTTCTTTCGGTGAAATCTGGCATGCCTCAAGGCAATGTATTGGACCTCTTCATCAGTTATTATTTATTAATGATTTGGTTAACGGCATTACAGTCTCACTGATATTATTTGCAGACGACTGCGTTTTATGTAACAAAATAGACACTCTTCAGGAAGAATTAGAATTTAAAACAAAATGTGCAGAAATTTTGGCAATATTGTAACGAATGACAAATGGCGCATAGCCCAGGAAAATAAATTTTTACGTCCATAACAAAAAAAGATGGCCACAGGCTATCAGAATAATATTGGGCATAGCAAACAGAATATATTACTTGAACGTTAATATTTAGGTATAATTTTTACTTCAGACCTTACGTAGAATACACACATTGATGCAAAACGTAACCGAGCCCCATGTAGCCTAAGACGTAATTCGCGAAGTACGACATCCGAAGTAAATAGCTTGGCTTATAAGACACTCATAAAGCCTATTTTAATGTATACCAAAATTTTTGTGATCCACACATCGCAACTAATCGCCAAAAACTACACAGAGTGCAGCGCCCAGCCTCAACATTCATTTTTAATCAATATCGCCGCTTCCCCTCACCCGGAGAACTCTGCTGGTCAGCAAATTCACCTACGTTAGGAACGAGGGCAACGTTCGAGAGGATAAAATTCCTCTTCAGATAAAAATAATAGTGAACTCAATATCAGTACACCAAGCTTTTTTTTTCATTTCAACCTATTTAGTGTTGAGGACATCCGCGTAATCTGCATATCTTGCCACAATTCACATGAAACGATGCCTTTAAATGCAGCTATTTCCCCAGGGTGATTAGAGAAGGAAACATGCTTCCCGAATCAGTGGTAACAGTTTATTCCGTGAATGAATTTTTAGCGCTGCTTGAATAATTTGTTTGTCCCTATGGTGCACTATGTAAAACTGCAGTTTATTGATCATTGTGTACAATTATTCACTGTGCGCTATCTTCTCCTAACAACCCGCCGTGGTTGCTCAGTGGCTATGGTGTTGGGCTGCTGAGCACGAGGTCGCGGGATCGAATGCCGGCCACGGCGGCCGCATTTCGATGGGGGCGAAATGCGAAAACACCCGTGTGCTTAGATTTAAGCGCACGTTAAAGAACCCCAGGTGGTCGAAATTTCCGGGGTCCCCCACTACGGCGTGCCTCATAATCAGAAAGTGGTTTTGGCACGTAAAACCCCATAATTTAATTTTTATCTTCCCCGAACTATGAATGTGAACAAAAAATCGTTGTTTTTGTGACTTCTACTGCCTGATATGCGCAACACGTGTACACTACTCTTGTATGTACTGCTATGTTCATGCTTTGTTATGTTATTTACGTGATAGTGACGCATATTATGTCTTATATCCTGTACTGCCCCTCCTGTAATGGCCCTTTCGGGGTTAGGAGTATCAACAAACAGACAAACAAACAAAGAAGCCAGCGTGCAGTCTGTCTTCCTTCTGCGTATGTTGTCGTAGGCGTATATGGAGTGTTGTCATGTGTATCAGTGTTCTAAGAAGGACGTCTCTGCATCTCCGCCACCTTGACCACACACAAAAGTTGCTACGTCACTGTTACGTCTAAAAGTTAGCATCTTGCTCAAAGAGGCATGTATCTCTCGTTGTCATTGTTCCCTGGCACGCTGCAGCGGCCGCCAACCCTTTACAATCGAGTTTCGACTGCGTGCCCCAATCGCAGAATCCTGGCCGCGTCAGCTATTTTACTGGAGACCGGGCAGGAATAAAGGTCGCGTAACAGGCGCACTGTCCCATTGTCCGCATATATCCTCATAGATGTCGTATCGGCAGGCTTTTCGAGGTCATCGTGCAGCGTGTCACGGACAGCCTGCAGTTGGACTGTGAGTACGTGCGGGGGCTCTTGATCGCTAAACACTTACTCTAGAGCGTGTGTGGGTCCCGGGACGAGGCTATGAATTCCAACTGGGCCCCGCGTATCGTCGTGGGTGGTACGGAAAGCAGCGTCTAGGTAACAGTAAGCGGCACTAGACCTGAATAGGCTCTCCGCATTACCGCTTGCGTCGTACGTCCATGTGAGTTGAACAGTTGCGGATGAGTTTGCCACGGCGGCATCAGCGGTGTGGGCTGTGCCAGTCCAGGATAAGTATTCTGAGAGTACTGATATGTATTAGGGCGCAAAGAAAACGGAGACGAAGACACACACATAAAGAGGACGAGCGCCAACTTTAAACGATAAAAACAGTAAAATGATCAACCATAAATGCTTGTCGTCCATAAGTAATGCAATCAGCTGCTAGTAACTGGCGCTTGTCCTGTTTATGTGTCTCTCTCTTTATCCGTTCATTCGCGCCTTATTATTTATAGAAGTACGTATGACCAACTAGGTCAAATAAAAGCTATGTTGTGCCGCGAACGTCTTGCGTTGAGTGGTGACTGAGCTCGTCAGCATTGCGCACCGATGTTCATGAGTATGTTGGCAACTGTGCTTAGCGTCGGAAGTCATCAGCCACACATCGGTGGGCAGTCGGGTGACGACGCGGAGTGCTTCGCTGTAAGCATTTCCCGCTGCTGGACGTGTTGTTCTGTCAGTTTGCTCAAGCACTCCTATTTTGCGCGGGACGCCATCGTAGCCAGAATGAGCTGGCGGGCTGTTTTGACACCGGCCCCTCCGATACACCACGATATTCGGCGTGCCGAAGGAAGTATATGGTGCCGAGTTGGGCATAACTGCAACATTCATATGTCGGAACTACCACCTGCCGCTATCCATATGCCAAGAAATTTAATATAGCCTTCGGGTGCTGAATGGATGGGCGTGTTCGCGAAATATAAGACCCCTTGGCGCCCGCGTTTGTCGTGGCACCCAGTGCTGATACATTCGGTCTTCCGGAGTGAGGGACTTAATCACGTGTTTTCCAGGAATACTGTTGCCATGTCCGGCGCTTTTTGAAGAACCACCATTTGGTGGGTGATTTATTCTTCGCAAGATGTTCAGGGCTTAAAGTCATTGGTGTACATGGTAAATTGCAGTTCATGCGCTTTTTAGAGCTGTTAGGCCATTCCCATGCTGAAGAGCATCGGGGAAAGGATCGCCTGATTACTGCATGACAACTGACTTACTGTACATCGTGTCGTAGGCCTATTTGACAAAAAAAATAAAAAACAGGCCGGAACTGAGTTCATTGAAAGGTATCTGGATATCGCAACAAAACAAGGGCACAAGAAGAAACGAAGGCGATGACATGCGCCGACTATCAACAACGAAAATTTACTTCCCGGAGCAGTCGTACTTATACACCAAACAACCAGGTGCACAGCGATAAGACAAGCACGTAAATAAGTGTTCGAGTGTATCAGGCTATGGTTTTCTTGCTTTCCATTGCAAAACGTACCCATGTCGGACATGCCGCCCACTTCTATAAGGTACCACTGTTATATATGGATAAGCGCGAGTGTTCAAGATTAATAATAGAAACGGAGCAAATCCTCTTGGCCGCTGACCAACGCATCAGCAAACCGTCAATATCATTGCCCGCGAGAGAGTTAGATTATTTGCGCATTGCATGAAGGGTGACCGCATCTGCAATATGTAATTTAGGTGTTTTTGCGGTTTCCTGATGTACCGATTTTAGATTGTTTTCATGCCGTCATGTTAGTGTATCTTCATGGTCGATATCGCCGTGCACGTGGTTGTTTGGGCATTTCTTTTTATTTACTCATACTGTTGGCCTGTCGGCCGTTACAGGGTGGGTCAAAAGCAGCACTTCAACAATTATATAATACATGAATATTCCAATAATACATATACAAAAAAAATAAACAACTCAATAGCGATATTTCGGCAATTAGTACAGCACATGAATAAAAAAACAAGTCAATAACAGTATTTCGGTAAGTATTATAGTACATGAATAACGCTGTACATGAATAGACGAACATAAGCGAACAAAAAAGAGACATAAGCGAAATATTCTGCACATAGTCCGATCAATAATACGACTATAAATGCAGTGTTAACAAGCACGACCGATCCCGGAAGTAAATTTTCGTTATTGATAGTTAGCGCTTGTCTTCATGTTCGTTTTGTTGCGCTATCCAGATACCTTTCATTGATGGCCGACCAACAAGCCCATATCGCCACCCTCGTCCGGAATTGACCACCGCTAACTCTCTAACTGCGCGATTGCGTACTCAGAATCTGATGCTGGTGATGTCTCGACAGCTCCGCGGTCGTGCAACACGGGTGACTTTCCACACTATCATTTATCAACGTGACGTCTGCATGCCCCTTGCGGCGCACTGGGGTGCGCTAAACACACCTAAAGTTGTCTGCTAGATACCTCCAAAATGTTGAAGTCCGCCTATACTGCTATAAGAAAGACAAAACTGAGAAAGGGATTGAACCTCGGTCGGCGAGCCTAGCAGCCTAATACTCTATCAATCAAGTCACAATTACAATGGAGCTTCTGTCATGCAAATTCGCTCTCTGTAACGTCTGTAGCGTGTGTCACGTGCAAGTCTCTCACATTCATCTCTCGTGACAGCTGGCGCTTTGGTAACCCGCGTTAGACTGCACTGCCTTCGGTATCAGCACACATTTCCTGTTACACACCTCCGAATTGGGGGAAGTCCGCTTATAATGCTGCCGCAATGAAAAGCCGGACCGACACTGTTGCGCCACTACTACTTAAAAGTGTAGGTGAAAATTTTGGGTGGGCTGATGGTGGAGCAATGCATTGAGTAACCGGGCAGGATTCCATGAAGCCCACTCAATGTCTAGATTGCGACACGTTCGTAACAACAGTATGTAGCGAGCATCCGTGTCTATATCGTCACGGCTTCTCGGACAGCCGGCTTCGTTCGCCTAGAGGAGTCATTATCCCTGGTTCTTTCATGGAATTGAGGCAGCTCCCCAACTAGGACGTCACCACACCGACTCGGTAAACTTGCGTTTACTTTTGAATAAACGCCAGTTCACTCTTCGATATGAAGCTGTCAAAACGTCTATTCTTTGTCTCCGCTAAAAAGAGCTCCCAAACAGTTTATGGCGTCTCATTGTGATTTATTTGTTATCATTATTTAGTGCTCGCGCCGACGAAAATGCTGTTCCGCATTTCTACACAGAGTGTCAAATCGGACTAGTAGATTTTTGCAAAAGCGATGCACATTTTCTCGAAACTCAGTGGCACCTGAATGTGTGTTTTTTTGTCCTTCGAACCCGTTTGAACCCGAATCAAGTCGCTCACAAATCCGTGAGCCGGCTCGATCCGTTATAAGTTTTGCTCTGGAGAAACGCTTGAACTGAACCCAAAAGTATGAACCCGAACCCAAAGCCGAATACAGTGTGGTTCGACGCCCTGCAGGGCTGTACAACCTTGCATTATTACGTTTAACTATCGCGAAATATTTTGTTCTTATTTTTCACTGTTAGTAATTATATACGTCACTATCGTAGTGTATCATTGCCAGACAGTTTTCGGAATCGGTGTGTCAGAACAGAGCAAGTCTGGAATTCAACTCACGATGACCATGGTACTCAAGATCCTCGATGACGCAGTTCTCGTAGTCGGTGTAGTAGAACATGCCTTCCTTGGGAGTTGGATCTGCAAGACACACGCTGAAGTGTTTTAAATTTTGCCAACATCCTCATTTTACACTAGTCATTATATTCGCGTTCAGAGACAGCAAACTTAACTGGCAAGGCTTTGATTGTTAGCTAGAACAAGATTATCTGTTTGAATTCGGCGCTTCTTTTTGAGCGTTCAATGTGTCATCCCAAAGAAAAAATTTTTCGCCTATTCGAAGTTCATCATATGCAGCTAACACCTTTCTTTTGGCGTCTCTTTCGTGTTTAGCAATAGTCCAAAACAACCTGCGTTTTCTTATCGTGTCTTCCCAATAATCCTGCCGAGTGTACATATCCATTGCTTTTAATTTTCTTGCGTTTGACAAGACAGCTGGCTTTTCATAGAAATATTGGGAAAAAAAGAATTATTGGTCCATTTGCTGTCGTCCTTCCTAGTATACGAATTCGCGCAACGGACTAAATGGTAACGCCTAATTTATCCCGAAAAATACCCTTTATACCTATGTGTCTTTGGGCTATTTCGGTTTTGTGACGTATGTCAAGGATTCCAAATGTTTGCTCTGCGACTTATGTCGTCCCAATCCACTAGTTCTTCGTGCTGCGAGTGGAGCGTCTTCTGCATGCCCGTAGCAGCTAGGCTTACAACTTCAATTGAGGTAATCTTTCACTGCATCTCTATTACTTTGTCTTCGATCTCTGTTAAACGTCTACCAAAACTCTGTACGAAACACTTTGTGATGTCAAGACGTGTTTTTAAGTCAGATATATCTGATCTAGCAGACTGCTGACTTTCCACAAAAGTCTGGAGAATCTTCTCTACAGTGGTTCTATGATTTTCTTCCCCATGCCCGCAAGCTATTCACAAACACAATAACAATCGTAAGCAATGCGCAAGCACTTCCGTGGGCATAGCACAACAATGAGAAGTCGGTTATCATTACGTAGGCAGCAGCTATAACTAACCTGAAGGGTGTATGCAAAACGCATGGTGAGTGACCTGCGCTCACCCTGAGCAAACGAGTACATAAGTAAGTTTTTATCTGAACACATAGTAATGCCTTCAGGTAAAACAACTATAGAGCATTTCAGCCATGAGATGGTGTTAACTGAAATTAACAAATTTTCCTCCTTGAACAGTATTTGCTCAATTGCTCATTGTGGTCCAATTGCTTATTTTACAGTGGTTCTCCTTGTGTAGTTTACACAATTCACTCGGAAAGGTTCCATGCACGAAATAAACACTATAAGTGCGCATTTCCTTGCATTCCATGAAACTCAACTCACCGTCATTGAGTGTGAACGTGAACTTTGGAGAGTTGTTTTCGGCTTTGACGTGAAACAGTAGGGTTTTCCTGCACAAAAGAAACAAAGGAAACATAAACTGGTGTGGTTATATATATATATATATATATATATATATATATATATATATATATATATATATATATATATTGAATATAGCACTCGAAGGGCACCACGTACTATATCTACGCTGAGAAATGGAGGTACAGTATAGGGAGAGAGAGAGAGAGAAGGGAAGAAGGAAAGGCAGGGAGGTTAACCAGGCTGAGTCCAGAAGGTACAGTAGGATTTGTGGAACAGCTATGCGGGCTAGTGCTGGATGTATGCTGCCTGTGGTGTGGAATGAGCCGAGCCATGCTGATACTTTAGACATCTTCAAATTTCGTCATGTTGGAATTTTGAGCCAATCATAAATGCCTTAGCAGCCCTGTGAGCCAATCGGAACTTACAAGATGGCACAGTTGACATATGTCAGAATTATCCTACATGTTGCTGGACTGCACCCCTATATGTCCAGCAAGGTTGACAGATGCGCTTCAAAATAAGGGCTTTGTTGGGAGTAAGGTTTAGCGGAGGCCAGGGACAGATGTTTTCACAGCTTGAGAATGGAAAGGCAACTGGATTTTATTGAAAAGTAAAAGCAGGTTTTCTTAGTGGCTGTGATGTCGTCCTAGTCGGGGAGCTGTAAGGACTCCCCAAGGCGAGGGAAACTGGATTTCCGAGAAGCGGCGACAACGCAGGAACGGACGGGCGCTACAGGCTTTCGCAGACATACAGTGTCAGCTGGGACGGTGCTTGGACTACGGCCAGTTAGCGGCCTTCAAGCAACAGCTTCCAGGGCAATGAATTTTTTTTTCTGTTTTAAATACGTAGGCGAAGTGCTCAAAATACTACGGTCAATTTTGTGCCGGAAATCGCCTTCGTTTATGTATCGTCTTTTTTTTCTTCCACTTTAGTATGTGGTATTGTTTGCGCGTGCTGAAATGGCCGTTTTATTTCAATATTTACGCTTTCTATTCTTTATAGACCAAACATTTTTTTTTTGCGTAGAAGTGAAATGAAGTAGCCGGAGCCGTACTTCTTCCAGTATATATAGTCAGACCTCATTTTATGCTACATGATCTGCCTCGACTACGTCCAGAATAGCGCACTTGTAGTGCACGCGGTCAAAACGCTGAACTGGCCAGAAATGGCCTGACGTCGCCGAAAGAGATAATAAATCTTGCTTACCCGTTCAAAGAAGTTTCAGGAACACTTTTTGGGGCTGCAGGTGAGATCGGTAACCCGCATCTCTATAAAGTTAGCTTATGTGACTCATTTAGTACGAACTCAGAAGTTTTGTAGTAAGACAAAATAGAGATACCTTTATGTTGCCTTCTCTTTAAAAAATCCTTTCTATGAAAGTGTGTATAATTTCTTTTTTGCATTTTCACACTGTGCATTTGGAAAGAATGGGTTCTGTCGGGTAGCTGCTTCGATGCTAGTGCCCTAATAGCTCGCATGGTGTTGAAAGCATCGAACTCATTTTTAGAAGTTCTTGAGGTCTATGTTTCATCTTGGAGCTATTTGTACGAGATGAACGGTCTTATTTCTGAAATGGAAGTACATTGCAAACTTTTGGACATTGTCCCGTGGTAGGGCACCTAGTAATACTTTGTGGGGATTATCTGCTAGATACTTTCCGCAAATATTTGAGCCCTCAAAACATAGAGAAACTATGATTGTTGCCTTTAATTCCAGGATGCCTCATTCCAGGATGCCTTGAGCTCGGGCCGCGTCCTGGGCCCTCGCAATCAGCCGTTGCTGATCCTCGAGGTCGGAGCTGGCCAAGGCTCTCTCCCAAAGCTCGTTAGTGGGGTAAGGGTTCGGATGATTTAATGGTGCCGCTCTGCAACCCCCTACTATGTGCCTGAGGGACCCGGGCTCTGCGCAGAAGCGGCATTGCGGAGAAAATTTTGTAGGGTCTATGAGGTGATTTCTGGTTGGGTGGGGGAATGTATTGACCTGTAGAGCTCGGAGGAATCGCTCCTGCTCTCTAGGTAGTGACTTGTGTGGGGGTGCATATGTTCTGCGGGTTAGCTTGTAGTGTTGTGTGATGTCTTGGTAAGAGACTAGAGGGTGCATGCGCTCGGGTTCAGATTCCTCGGCGTCGGCTCGGTGGGTCAGATCTCGAGCCACGTGGTTGGCGACCTCGTTGCCAGGAATGCCTTGATGAGCTGGCGCCCAGATGATCATGACTGATCTCGTTGGCGGCTTTTGCTTGATGATCCGGAGTGTAGTGGCATGAATTCTGCCGCTAGCAAAGTTGCGGCACGCCTGTTGGGAGTCGGTCACTATGACTTCAACCTCTGTTTGGGAGAGAGCGAGGGCTATGGCCGCTTCCTCGGCTTGGAGGGGATTGTGTCGTGTGAGCGAAATGCTGCTCCGATGTTCTGTGTTGACGACTACGGTGGCTGTTGTGGCTGCGCGCCTGGAGTAAGAAGCCGCGTCAGTGTAGGCTGTAGAGGATAAAGTTCCGTATCGCTTGTGTATGGCCAGGGCGCGGGCCTCACTTCGCTCTGCGTGGTGCACTGGGTGCATATTGCGAGGTAGAGGACGTACGGTGATGTTTCTCCGGATGGCATGGGGTAAGCTCACAGTCTGAGGCGGCGGATGGCTCAGAGGGGCAGAGAGCCCCAGGCGTAAGAGAATAGATCTCCCTGCTTCCGTAATCGCCAGCCTTGTTCGCTGACTGGATAAATGTGCCTCGATCAGCTCCTCGGCCGTGTTGTGCACACCTAGTCGTAGTAGGCGTTCTGTGGACGTACTGATTGGCAGGCCCATTGCCTGCTTATATGCCTTTCTGATCATTGTGTTAATTTTCTTGAGTTCCGTCTCGTTGAGTAGTGCGTACGGAATAGCGTAAGTTATTCGAGACACGACGAAGGCTTGGACAAGCCGAAGCGTGTCCGCCTCCCCCATGCCTCTTGTCTTCGTTGTTATTCGCCGGATCATGTGCGTAACTTGGGCTGTTGTATTCTTAAGCTTTTGAATTAATATTGTATTGGTGCGATCCGACTGGAAAACCATTCCCAATATCTTTACGCCCTGAGACGGAACGATGGTGTGTCCCTCCAGTCGTATGTTGATAGTGGGCGAGTCGCTTCTGTGCTTCTTTCGCGGTGAGACCAGGAGTAGCTCCGACTTTTGGGGGGCGCAGCTGAGCCCGCATGACTTAGCATAGTCGCTCACCACGTCTGCAGCTTCCTGCAAGCGGCTTTCCATTTCCCGATGGACCCTGTGGACGACCAGATGGTAATGTCCTCGGCATATAGGCCATGCCGGATCCCTGGGATGTTATCGAGGAGCGGCGGTAGGCCTATTAGGGCGATATTGAAAAGGAGAGGGGATAACACTGCGCCCTGTGGTGTGCCGCGCCCGCCCAGTAGGAAGGGTTTGTGGCTTTGTCCCCGACCTTTAGGATGGCTTTTCTATCGGAGAGGAAATCTCTGATATAGGAGTACGTCCTGGCCCCACAGCCCAGCGCGTTTAGCCTCTGTAAGATTGCTGTGTGCTTGACGTTATCGAACGCCCCTTTAAGATCTAAGGCGAGGATAGCCGTGGGGGAGTTGCGTGTCGCTGGTACAATCACCTCCTCTTTCAGCTGAAGTAGGATGTCTTGAGTTGAGAGGTGTGGACGGAATCCTATCATCGTTGTTGGAAGTTTCCCCAAGTCTTCCAGGAATGGTTGTAACCGATTGAGAACGATGTGCTCTAGGAGCTTTCCTACACACGAAGTGAGGGAGATCGGTCGTAGGTTCTCAATGGCTTGTGGCTTGCCTGGCTTCGGTATCAGACGAACCTCGGCTATTTTCCAGTCCTCGGGAAGGTTTCCTTTCCTCCATACTTCATTAAGATGAGCGGTAAGCTCTAGTAGCGAGGGGCTGTCAAGATAACTGTAATACAAGGTTATACAGTTATCAAGCACAGTGTCAGAGACACTAGTCACATCGGGAGGTTAGCCAGCAGTAAAATCAGACCAAATTAGGGTTGACATAGGCTCAAAAGCGCGAACTACTTATCGTGTAAATCTTCTGATGGCTGGATGACGCATCTGTCGGCAATTTTTGAAATATAAAATACGCCTCTGATGTTTCTCGTGCTCCCTTCTCGTGATGGCAATCTAGCACACATCCACCTTTATACTTGCCCATTGCAGTGCAACACTAGGTTTGAAGTTCAGCCGTTACCTAGACGATGAGGAAAAGAACAAGGTAAAAGCGGGAGCCAACGTTTCGACAAGGGGAGTTGTTTTTCTTCAAGGCGTCTTATGCTTTCTTCGGGACAATATATTTAGATAAGGTTATTCTAATGTGCAGCGGTGGCGTAGAGGTAGAGCATCCGCCTCGCGTGCAAGAGGACCGTGGTTCGGATCCCGGTGCCGCACAATTTTCCACTGGATTAAAAAAAATCCGCGTGTTGAAAACATTGAATAAACAGGCCTGGAGTGCGGCCTGACCCCGGTGACCAGAACTGGTAACGCACTCCCTCACCAGAGCAGGATTGGCCGCCCTGGTGCAGTACTTGGCCACAACCTCTATGAATACAACAATCATACCCCGGCCCTCCGTCCCCAGCAGCTGTGAAGCAACTGACCACGGCGGCGGTCAGACCTGAGACGCAGCAAAGAGTGCCAAGAATCTTTGGGTCCGGACAGGCCGCCATTGGAATCTGAACCTGGCAACATTTAACGCTAGAACGTTATCTAGTGAGGCGAGTGTAGAAGTGCTATTGGAGGAATTAGCTAGCAACAAATGGGATATAATAGGGCTCAGTGGGGTTACGAGGACACAAGAAGCATATACCGAGCTAAAAAGCGGGCACGTCTTGTGCTACCGGGGCTTAGCGGAGAGACGAGAATTAGGAGTCGGATTCCTGATTAATAAGGATATGGCTGGTAACATACAGGAACTCTACAGCATTAACGAGAGGGTGGCAGGCCTTTTGTTGTGAAGCAGTGTTTGGGTACGGGCTAGTTGGTATTCGATGGTAGCAACCGTCACTTCTTACAGAGCATGCATAGACGAGGAACAAAAAGGACGACGAAGACAAGCGCTGACTTCAAACGTAGTTTTATTGTGAGAAGCAAGTATATATATATATATATATATATATATATATATATATATATATATATATATATATATATATATATATATATATATATATATATATATATATATATATACTGAGACGCCCCCTACAATGCATCAACCCGACATGCGTATGCATTCAAAATTCATGACCCAAGGTGAACGAGGGCGCATGTGCGACCTCAGAAAACCAAGTTCTTTGTCTGTTAATGATATGGATGGATTACTAACTGAGTAATCATTGCTGCTTCAATGATACGTCTGGTGCATTCATTACAGTGCCTAGCTAAGATAGTGGTTTGTGCACATACGAGGTATGCTGCTCGTTTCTTTTACAGCGAAGCTGTACATGGCTAGCACATTCATCCGTCTGTCCGTCTGGCGGTCGCCTGTACGCCGAAAACTCTTCCGGTGCAACCTCATTTGCATGCCCGAAAAAAGGAGAGAGGAAAGGAGGCTCGCAATTAAGAAACACCCCCTAGATAGCCCAAGGCCTGTTTACTCTGATCGATGACATCACGCTACCTGGCCCGAAATTACCGTTGACAAGGCTGGCATGATGAAAGCGGTGACACCAAAATCACTGATGCCTACTCGGAAGCATCCCCATTCGATTCTATGGCAGTCGGGCAGGTAACATGGCAACATGGATTGGAGTGAAACGGTCTCGTGCTATCTAGGTGGTGTTGGATTAACAGCGCCAGTAGTGACGTCGTTGCTCTCCGTCGCAGTTGAGCGCGCGCGCCAGCAGTTTCTCTCCGACTCCGAAATGGGTAGGCCACGCGTCATACACACTCCTGAGCAGCAGGCAGCGTTCGATCAGCAACGCCATGAGCAGAATTGGGAAGGGATACCTGTACGCCATGTCACTGCTGGAGCTGGGGCACATGAACAGGCTCGTGCAGCCGAGCGCTAGCCGCAACTGCATTGCGACGATCCGGCAGCCTACCAAGCCGTCGTTTAATGAACCGCCTGGATTAACCCAGTGATAAACAACGGGGCCACACGTTTAAGCTTCGCTGTTTAATCATCTGTACGGAGTGCTTGGACGGTGATGATTTTTTTCTTTCCGCTTCTGGTATTTTCTGGTACCGCTTACTTTGTACTCTTTGCCACAATGTTTCGCAAACTGACGAAATGACAAACTTTGGGAATCCCGCTGAAAGTAGCCCGTCTAACTCCACTTTTACGGTTTTCTCCGCCATGTGTGAACAAGGTTTCGTTAATGCGGCGCTAATGGCGGACGAAACAATAGCTCTCTTTACTAGTTTGGAGTGATTAGAGGCCTGATTAAGCCCAGCAAACATGATCTCGCCGTTGTATGACATGAATATCTAAAAAGCCGAAGAGGTCGTCCTGAGGAACCGAGCACACAAAGTCCAAGCCCCACCATTTTCTTAGAAAACACCTAAAATATTGTTACGGAGCAGTGGGTCATAGTACGACTATGAACAAAGACGACGATTTGACGAAGCGAGCGTGCGGCTGTTTTCACGCAGCCTTCTTGGGGTAACCAGCGTTGCTGCAATTTGAAAATAGCTCTAAATACAACTTGGCTTGACTATTTATGCCCCGTAGCAATATGATTGGGCAAGTCGCTACTAGTACTCGAGAAGGAAGGCCGCAAGAAAATCAGACAGTCTTCTAGATACCTAAAGGCGACTCATGGTAAGGGTTGTAACAGCGCAACCAAGATAAGGACAAGCTGTTACAACCCTTACCATGAATCCCAACCAACTGTCCCAACTTGCCGTTCTGATACCTAAAGGCGACTTTTACAATGCCATCTAGTTTTCTTTAAGAATGCTGTCAACCTTTGCAGGGAAGATTTCGCTCAGGCCTGGCGCTACACTTGCGCCTATGCATACCGTCGTTCGCTGTTTTTAAATGGACCCATCCGATGACACAAAGGTGTTATATAAGTTATATTGCGCACACGGAGAGTTGCATTAACCAAAGAGCAAGGGGCACAAAAATGCGCCTACGTAACCGAAGAACTTCTAATTTAATGTTGCACTGCAATAGCTGCTTATGTAAGCCTCAGCTTAACGATCGTTGTGTGCTTCATCGCCATCATGAGAAGGGAACGCGATAAATATCAGAGCCGTAGTTAATTAAAAATTTGGCGACACATGCGTCTGTCAACCATCAGGAGCTTTACACCATAAGGAGTTCGCTCTTTAGGGCCTATGCAAAACCTAGTCTTGTCTGCTTTTGCTGGTGGTTAGCCTTCGGCTGGGACTAATATATATATATTCGGCTGGGACTAATATATATATATATATATCAGTGGCGTAGCCAGAAATTTTGTTCGGGGGGGGCTACGCCACTGGCCCCATGTGTGTGTATATATATATATATATATATATATATATATATATATATATATATATATATATATATATATATATATATATATATATATACGCGTATATATGGGGCCAGTGGCGTAGCCAGAAATTTTGTTGTTGCATTTAAAAGAAAAAGTTTAACTCTAGTGACTACTGGTTTCAAATGTTTTATTTAGGTGGTCAATTATTTATTAAAAATTGGCCAAATCGAAAATTTTCAGAAAACGAAACTATCAAGTTTAAAACTCCGTGACTCAACAATGAAAAATGATATCACAATTCTGTGAATTGCATCTAATAGTACATCTACAGCGGACAAAATGGATATGTTACACATGAATCTAAAAAAAATTTAGTATTGTGGAAATACGGCTTCTGCAGAACCCTTGTACACAACGTAACCAATTCACGTAAGATACAAATTTACATAGCAAACTTGTCCGCTTTACTGTTATAATAGATGCCGTTTACAGAACCACAATGTCTGTTATTCATGCATAGCTATTAGTTTGTAAACGTCGTGCTTCTATATTTTCAAACTTTCGAATTTTTCAAAATATTTTAAACAACATTCAGGCCCTAAATCGAAGTTGTGTTTCCAACAGAACTAGGATTTGACTTTCTCTCTCAAATGCAACGAATTTCAATAAAAGCGATTAGCAGGATTATCTAAGAAAAGGGTTTCTGCGTTTTACAAGTATTTTAATAGGCCGCGTCGGATTGGGCCCGAGCTAAAGCTTCCTCTTAAACAATTTGTCAAGGGATCAAATTCATGAATAATAACTGCATTGTCATTGCAAAAGATGCTGCAAACGAATTCTTGAACGCTATGCACAGTCAAAACAATAAAATATGTATTTTTTCATAAAAGAATATACTCGTATGTGCCAAAAATATTGCCCAAAATAACTGATATCAATGCTTCCTTATTTTTGTCTATTTAAGTAAAGAAAATATCACACGAACTTTAGAACTATATCAGTTCGAAACCGGGAAAGCAGTGCATGCCACTGATATGAAAAATTAAACGGCAATGAACTGAACAAGTTGAGGACAAATATGTTAATGAAACTTTGTCATTCAAGAACCGTGCTTACATTCTTGTATATATGCAATGGCCAGTGAAAAATCTCAATGACGCTGTAATTTGTTTTAATGTATTACGCAGAGGCAGCTGTCACCGGTCGTGTATCGTGAGTAATTGCACCGAAATCATAGTCGCAACAGAGGGCACGTATAAAAAGCAGGAATTCTGCAAGATATACGAGGGCAAGTCAAATGAATGAGCCAACAACGGGGTACTTTAATTAAAAGTAGTCTTCATGAGAATTTAGACATTGGTCTTATTGACTAACGAGTTGCGTCATTACCGTCTTATTAAACTCCTTGGGTTGCTGCTTCAAGAAGTCTGTATCTGGTTCCCTTGAGCTGTTTTTTCGGTTGCCCCAAAATGTAGAAGTCGCAAGGTGACAGGTCTGGGCTGTATGGCGGATGTTGCAGCATTTGCCACTTGAACTTTGCCAGTTTTGTATTAACCACATAAGCGACGTGGGGACAGGCATTGTCGTGGAACAAGATGACCCCATTCGTCAATTTTCCACGTTGTTCGTTCTTGATTGCGACACGCTGCCGTTCTGGCGTTTCACAATATCGCAAACAATTGATAGCCTCTCAAGATTTAGCAAATTTTATCAGTAATGGACCCTGTCGATCGAAAAAAAAATGAACAACACCTTTCCAGCGGAAATGATGGCCTTTACGTTCTTTGGGCGTGGTAAATTAGAATGTTTCCACTGTAAGCTTTGCCGTCGTGTTTCAGGCTCGTAGTAGTGGCACCAAGGTTCGTCCCCGATCACAGTTGCAAACAAGAAGTCGTCATGCTCATTGTGATACCCGATCAGATGAGTCAAGGCAGCGCGAAACTTCTCCGTCTTCTCGCTATGGATCAAAATCTTGGGGATTCATTGCGCACCAAAGAGCCGATAACCGAGAAGCTCATGAATTAAGGCGTGAACCGAACCGTGACTGATGTTCAGACGGTCTGCCAGTTCATCGATGCTTATCCTCCGTTCTTGTTTCATCAGCTCATGAACCTTTGAAATTGTGTGGGGGGTGATTGCACGATGGTTTTGGCCCGGTCTTTGAATGTCTTTACAACGTCCTTTAAACCGTTTGCTCCAACGCTTCACAGTGGTCAATGAAATGCCGTGATCAACGTAAACGGCAGCCATACGGCGATTAATTTCTGTTTCGGAAACACCTTTAGCTGTCAAAAACTTCGCGACACCGAGCTGTTCAACTTTTGAAGTGTCCATTATGTGACGCAACCATATTCAACGCAGTGTATGAGAGCATTAAAGAACATTTATCTTCACACCTGCGTGTCACTTTTGTAAATGAAACATGCCGTTCTCCTACGCGCATGCCTCGCAGATATTGAACCGAACCATTATTGCGCGGTTAGGGTAGGCGCACTTTCATTTGACTCGCCCTC